>NW_022755918.1:31575-84322 GCF_011630105.1 Anneissia japonica
GTATTATTCGTTTATTTCTTCGTGTTTCCTTCAATTCTTTTTCAAGAAAAATAAAAATATTTATTGTATAAAAAGATCAGTTTAAATATTGAATGATTATTGTTTTAACTAAATTATGAAATAGATTTCAGATGGTAACAACATTCAATTCAATTAAAATCAAAGATACATTTTATTGACCATTTAATAAAGTATAGTATATGAAAACGCAACAAAAAGAATAGCATGAAGCACATACTAAATTCCATTTTTTCAATTACAAGATCATGTTGCAATCATGAATATATCACCGTAAATGGAATAAAGAGAATATAGTAGAAAGATATTTTGTTAGTGGAAAGATAGCAAAACAATAATACTTAGGCCTATGATAAACCGATTCACGAACTAAAATATATTGGGCCTAGGCATATTAATTTTTTCGTTTTCGCAACTCCTTCGGCGCTCCATATATTTGTTCGAAATAAACCGCGACCGAAACGAAGCGCGACCGAAATGATCGGCTACTGGAATTCCTAGCCCTAGGCAGGAACTATATAGGCCTAGCTGGAGTACAGTGCCACCTCACCATTGATTGCGAGTTTTTTATTTTTTATTCATCAAATCAAATCACGTAAACAATGATGATGAACAATACTGTTGTACTGTATACAAAATGAATTTCAAAATGTAGCCTACATTAATTGCGTTCCTTATAAAATTAAAAAGGAGGGCCTTCCTAGGAATAAGGCCCAAAAGCGGCCGCTACCCTTCAGAACGGCTGCCAATGTGTGTATGTGTATGGAACGCCGGTGACGCATGCACAATGCAGTACAGTATAATTGTTAAATGTTTGGCCTAGGCCAAGTCGGTTAAACCGTGTCGCCCCACAAAGTTTTCCCCTAACCAAGTCGCCCCCTTGACAAATATTGATTATTATTAACTACCGTAACATTCAAACCTGATTTAGAAATTATCTAGTAGAGAGCTGGCTAGCTACGTCGATAATTTGTACAAAGAGTTGAGTGTAAACTTTTTGATTTTTTTTTTCTTGCAGTGCCCAGAGTGAAAAGTGTACAGTACATAATTTTTTGTTTGTTTTTAAATCTAATGTTTGCTGTAGTAGTTTAAGGACATGGCCTATTGGAAGACCAATTTTAGTAAAAAGACTGAAATGACTTTCCATGAATAATAAAACTGTTATTATTGTTATTATTATTAATTATATTTATTTCGGAATTATTCATAATAAAGGCCTATGCGTGTTGTTACGGTATTGATTTTATTTGTTAAATCAAATCATAGAGAAAGGTATACTTTGATATCTTTTAATTTTAAAGTATACAAGTTCCACTATCATCGCATGTGTTGGTGCATAAAAAATAGTGTTTCTTTTCAACTCGTTTTATAGTTTATGTATTTAATTTTATTAAAACTACGATTTACTATATTTCCATTTATTTGTGTATTTTATAAACATGATCAGCAGATAGCAGATGATTCAAAGTTAATGGTTACATGTATGAAGTAGGTGAACACCGTGATAGGCCAACTTTATCAGCCGTCATGTTTGCAACTAAAAATAGTCGTCTATTTTTTAACATCTGACCTACTTCTGTCTTTGCGGTAATGCGCCCACATTCCTGAAGGCGGCTTACAAAGAATGTGTTTGCTTACCTTCTTTAAGAGTAACCATGACCTTGTTTGGTTATTAAACTAGTGTATAATTCCAGCAAATATATATCATCAAAGAAAGGTAAATACAGCGTTCGAATAAAGGACATAATAATACATCGTGTAGAATAGCTCTCAACAAATGTAGTCCTGTAAATAAATGAATAAAGAAATAAAATGCCTCTGGCGGGACTATTTATTTTTCTTTGATGATTTATGTATATAATTTAACAATTATCCAAATTAATTTCAAATGTGTAACTATTGCAAATGCAAACAATAGGCCTAATATACCAAAAAGCCCCAGTCATGCATTTTGGTTGATAGGATTATACAGTAGTCAGTGGAGTATTCAGGAGGGGTGCTTGAGGTACCTGAGCACCCTCCATCAGAGGTTGAAAAAAAGTGCCCCTTTTTAAATGTTAAATAATAATAATAGTCCCCAATTCCCAAAAATGTTCTCACTTCAGCTTCAATCATGAGGTGGCTCAGGTGGATATAGTAATTTTCGTAGAATGTTTTTGTATTAAAGTGCCATTTTCCGGCATCTAAAAGTCTCAAGTTCTTACAATGTCTTCCATCATTCCTCAAATTCATGGAAATTTTGTAAGGCCCAATAAAAAAAATTATTAGTTTATCACCCTGCCTAGGCTGGAAAAATGATGAGGGAGGGAGGCTTTTTATTTTTTTTTATTTAGGTACAGCCAAATATCACCCTATGGTTGTTTGCTGGTACATTGATATTGGTAATGCAAACAATATCTATACTATTATATATGGACAAAAAAAAATTTAAAAATTCCTATTTTTTTTCATTACTGTAGAAGATATGCAGGTGAGAATGATAAACTATATTTTGTTTATGGGGCCTACTAAATAGAGACACATTGACTTTCGCCTACAGGTAGGATGAAAATAAAAGATTGACAGATTGTAAGATGCCTCACCTTTGCCAAGTAAGCAATCATGCTAGAGGGAGTTCTCGAGTCAACTTTGCTACTGAAATCCAAGCCATGATGTATGTACTGTATATTTACTTTTTGTAATTTAATCTATCCACTCTATCAAAGTGTTTTGTGACAGGATTTGCCAATATGGGAGGAGCCACAGAGAGAAAGGGTTGCAACATGTCGCTCCTTGGTTGCAAAAGTCACATGGTACACACCGTCTATTTTGTGTCTAAATCTTCTTGATGCACACATGTAGTTGCACATTATTTGTACATGTTTAATTGTGATTGTTAATTATGGTTTGATTTAGAATTATCTTTAGAATTTGAATATTTGTGTGTATGTGTATAGTATGACACTGTATAGCCTCATCATACCCATATTTGGGTGGGATATTTGACATCATCATGCCTACAGTATATATCAGGGAAATGACAATGTTGTACCCATGGGTGTTTTATGACATCATCATGCCTGTGGGAGTAACTTAGAGTATTTGTCATACGTTGATGCAATAGGAATAGAAGAATTTGGTGAAAGTTTTATTTATATAAATACGGTACAGTAGCTCAGATTTATATAGAATGGCAACACATGAAAAATAACCTATGATTTAAATTATAGATCAGCACTATTCGATGATCTACAACTTTATGTTTATTTTCTATTAATTTCTTCAATCAATTGTCAGGTGGGATAATTTAACAAGATCTTCAATGAATATCTGGTACAATAAAATGTTAAAGGTAACTGTATTTTTAATGGAGACTTTACAAATTTGAGTATTTTTTAAACTTCTAGGTATGCACTCGGTGATTGCCGAAAACCTCTTAGAGAATCGGCGCTTTTGGTGGAAGCAGCTGTTCAGCAAAAGATGTTGTCTATAGTAAGTTTACAGCTTGATCAATATTTCAAAGCTTGGTCTACGGTAGTACAGTTGGTTGAACAGCTTAGACAATTTTAAAGATTGGTCTACAGGGGAGGGCATAAAATGGGACAGGGGGCCCAAGTGGATATTTTATTTGCTGTAACACTAGGGATGCACATACATATGGTTTTTAAATTATTTTTCGCGGGACGCAACAAAATCGTTATTGGGCCAAATGTAGTCTGTAGGCTGCACTTTTTCCACTTGTGGTCTATAGCAAGATAACTTGGTGGGAACTACAGGTATTACTGTACTATTACTATGAGTGTTTGTGAAGGGTCAGTTCTTTGCTTATTCAAGATTGAAGATTATTAGAGATTGGCGCTTACTAGAGAATGGCGCTTATTACAAATTATTAGAGTTAAAATGGTACAATTGTTGTCCAGTACAGCCCATGGGACCAGTAGCGGACTAGTAGCGGCTCTAGGATATATTTTCTGAGGGGGCTAAGTTGTCCGACAGGGGGACTTGTGCTCGTAGGCTCGAGCTGTAGGAAGGGGTTGAGAGGAGGTTCCCCCTCCCAAATGAGATTTTTTTAAAGAATATCAACCTCTGGATGGCCGAAAATGGCAATTTCAGACTGTGACAGACATGTGTTGGCTTGGTGTGGGCCTATTTTTATATGTTTTATGGTCTGACTGCCCGACGAGCTCTGTCCGGCGGGGGGGCTTGACCTGTCTAGTGGGGGCTTAAGCCCCCCCCCCCCCCGCTGGCGCTGCCACTGCAGGAGACGGGTGCAGAGGCCCAAAACAAAAATGTCTACCTTATGTTCTGATTTAAAATTTACCTTACAAAAATTTAGTGAGAAGCAGTCAAATATTTAGAATCCCCATATCCTCCCTGCCTTGTGTTTTGCTAATACCTATCCCAGTTTTCCTTCTTGCTTCCCTTTCTCCAACTACCTTTTTATTTAAACTTTATATTTTATAGCTGAACAAGTCGGCTCAGATCTGCATATCAAGAGGAGGACGCTTCATTGGGATCGAAGACTTTCTTTACTTAATGAGACTCGACCGAGTGAGATTAAGACGCCTTCTACGATTTTTAAGTTTCAAGGACAATAAACTCTTGAAAACACTATCTGATGAAGAAGACCCATCGGAATCAGGTAGGATAATCACCTGGTTAAAAGAGTAGTATACTGTATAGCTATGTCAGGTGGTGATGGCCAGTGTGTGTGTTTGTGTGTGCATTGAACCATGGATAGTTGGAGATTCAAGGGGGCCCTTTCTTGGCCCCTCTATTTTGAAATTCCTGGGTCCGCCACTGACATTGACGTTTCAGACATTTGGTCCCTGGTTCATTTCTGTCTCTGCTCTTGTGATTCATCTGGAGGGCTATACAGTGGTAGAACCAGGGGCAGGGGGCTTATAATCTCCATATGACATACCAAGTGCCCCAATTGGACAGGCCACCCACCCATTGGACCAAATCCAGAAAAACTATTTATTAAATATATTTTTAGATAAATTTGTGGGGCATAAAATAACATTCTAAAATGTCTCAGAACAGTTTAAAACGGCCAGAAATTTCCCACATATCTCTGTAATAAGGTAGACATTTGTCAAGCGCCACTTAACAACATGCGTCGTTAATCACTAGCACTGCATATTAGTGTTCGAAAATGTGTGTGTTACTGAAGCAATGGAAGTAATGATTTTATTATTAATATTTATATTATGTATTTTCCCAGCTTTTGGAGTTGATTCCAAGCCAACAAACACTTCTAAACGCCAGAGGATAGCCTATGAGTTTCTTAGCATGATTGACCAAACTGGTGAATTTGTTAGTCTGTTTGAAGATGACGGCATAGACCAAGTGAAGCAGGAACGTTTAGAGCGAGTTGATGAAATGACAAAGAAGATGGACTCCGCATCGTACCAAGATTTTTCTGAGTCTCGTCAAGTTAATTTCTGTATGTTTGATAAACAAGTAATTTTTATTTGGGTTTTTTTTTTTTTTTCTCACAAAATATAAAATAGTTATTACTCAGTGAGATATACTGTAGAAATAAAGAATACATTGATTCAAGGCATCTGATTGGTTAAAAAGCAGGTAATAACTTCAACCATCACTCCTATGATGTAGGTTGAATGATAGTTTCTCAGGAAAAAGTACTATCATGTTAAATGAAAGTACAGTTGAACTTGCCTAAGTCAAATCCAAAATGCCATTGAAAAATTTTTCGACTTGGATAAAATTCGACTTACAGATTGTTAATTAATTGAAAAAACAACAATTTGACATGTAAAATAAGGTTGACTTAGATATTATTCGACTTAGGCAAGTTTAACTGTACTTTTTTTCGCTGTGTAATTTATGACACGCACACACGGTAAAGGGGGACTGCAACCTGTAGGACGAGAGTGATTGGCCCTTTGACTGCCTAGGCCTACTTGGTAGGTACTCTTTTTATTACTTTTTAGGCCTCATAGAATCTATGTATGAGGTTTATAAAACAAATATAGATTTTAGGCTACAATCGGAAAGATAGTAGGCTACGGTCTCTTCATCACCTCTGGGCAGTAGAGATCACTGTTATCCTCATGAGCAGTCAATACTTGTATACTATAAAATGGTTGACTTGAAAAGCACTGGAATCAAACATTCTTTATAGTTCAACAGTATAATCTCAAAGAAGTTGAACAAAAAAAAGTCAAAAGAACACAAACATGTTATTTGAAAATAACCATTGGGCATTTGCAGTACCTTAACCAAGGAACAGGATATTTGAAGGAGAGCAGCATTGAATCACATAGCAATTGAATGTGATATGTTTAATTACAAAATGAATTCTTTATTTAATTACAGACAAAAAAATTGCAAAGTTCAAGGAGTGGGTGGTCTATAGCGAACTAGAGCCAAAGCCAAACTCATCCGCCATTGAGGTACTAACATACCTGGCCTATGAAACAGTAGCAGAGGTTTGTTGTGTTTTATTCATTTGTAGGAATTGGGATGTTATGATAAATAAGTTGAAATAATAACTACATTTTTTTTGTATTTTCTTTCATGCTTCTGCAGAATGTAGATGTTTTGTACACCCGACAATGTGAACACTCAATTCTAGCCATCTTTGGCTGCCACTCAAACAGACTCTGCTGCCAGCAGTGGCAGCTCAGGATTTACAAACAGTGACAGGGGTGGGGCACGGGGTATGGTTATATTAAAATTAAAATTAAAACTTCTTTTATTAGCAATCAAACATCAAACTTTGTATAATTAATTTAAAATTTTACTCCTCCATTAATCTTTTTCCATTGCAGATTGTAGATTTATCATTATATGTAAGAAGAGATATGAATTCAGCATTTCTAGAGCCGAACGATAAACTGAGTGCTCCCAAGTTTGTAAATAGCGGAATATGTGCTGGACAGTTTCAGATGTCACATATGAAATCCCACTCTAAGAAAGCATCAGATCAAGCCTCCCCACCTGCTTCACCCTCATCCAGTTTGGTATCTCCCAGTATTACATCATCAAACAATTTCGCTTCTCTTGCTGGCTCAACTAACCAATCGCAGACTGAATTTGCACAGCCTTCAGATATTAAGACAGGTTCAACATTAGGAAAAGCCAAGGCTAAGAAACGGAAAAAGGTAAAGTGTCTACATTTGCAGTTCTCATCAGCAATTACTGATGTGTATCTTGTCAATTATTTGGCTTGAGCTCTGTCCAGACTATCAAATTTTCTTTAACAAAAAACTGTTGTATGCCTGTAAGGTCATAAATGAAAATGTGCCACAACCTACAGCCATAATCTCGCCTATGGAGGTGGAAGAAATCTTCTCGGATAAGACTATAAAATGAATTATACACAATTGGCTCATGTACACTTTAAAGAACCCAGTACCCCGGTGCACTGGTCCATGACACAGCCCCTGCCATTGTGAACTCATCCAGATACTGATGATTAACTGAACAGGTCATGATGTGATATTATCATGACCATATTTAGTTCACTATAAAATGAAAGAGAGAGAAAATTGTCCTGTACTGGAGCTTGGTTGTGAGTTCAGAAACTCCACATCCTACACATGCACCTTCTCTTGAACAAGATGTACCACAAACGGAGGCTTTTTAAATTCTCCCTAGCATACATCCATATATCTTTGAGAATAAAGTTTATCACAACCTAAAACAACTCTATTCATTTGAGCCTATGCATCTTCACATACAAAATGTAGCAGGGCGACATTTTGAATTTTCGCAGGCATACATCCATGTACAAGTTTATAAGAGCATCATGTAGTTGCTTGCCATGTGTTAAATGCAATTATGTAATGTTAAGGCCAACTCAGACAGCGTCGGCCGACGCAGCCCGATGCGATTTGCTGTCGCGTCGGGTCTGTGTGAGTTGAACGCAGACGCGATGGTGTGCGTCAGGGGCAGTCGCGTAGTAGAATATTAAACATGTTTAATATTTCTCACGACGGCTTAAGACTGTCCCCGACGATAAATCGGGTCGGGCTGCGTCGGCCGACGCTGTCTGAGTTGGCCTTTAGACTAAGTTTGTGTTTTTTCAATTGTGCATACTCATTATCTAAAGTCTAGTTTTGTTCCTTATAGGCAAGTGGGCCATCGCCATATGAAGTAGCAGTAGCCAACGCCTTACAGCCACACCATATCCGAGAAGCTATCAGACGATTTTGGAATAGATCAGAACAAATGGGCTTCTAAGTTTAAACTACTTTGCTCAAAAACGTCAAAAAGAACTCGTTTTTTTTTCTCTGCATTGCAGTGCATATTTTGTTATTAGTGTAGTGACTTTGTTTTGTATTATACTAGTACAAATTCCTAATAAAGTAATAAGTTTAGGAGACCCATCACCAGTGGGTTGTAAAAAATATACACACTAACAACGAATGAAATCGTAGTAAACACGGACAAGTGTATTTAGCTGAGGCTAAAAGTTGAGCAAGTTAATTGGCTGAGTTGTTAAAACAAGAGGGCCACAAATTACAGTCATATAAGTGTGCTAACCATTGTTCACAGGAAAAAAAAGGATCCAAGGAACTCCAAAACAAGCACATTTTTGGTTTAAATTCTGTGTCTGTGGTCTGCATACGCTACTGTGTTTGAAATATTTGTATACGCTACTGTGTTTATAATATTATATATGGATAAGGACTATAAACCATAAACCCTGTGACTCTTGTAAGGAAGTTACTGTTATGAGCTAGTCTATGCATATAAAGTGCTATTATATATAGCTGTATAAAGCATTGTATAAATCTACTACATTTGCACTGTTTCAAGACCATCCTTGGTCATGGTTCTGGTGGAACAGAGCCAAGTCTTCTTGGTTAATGACAATAAGCCATGTGAACACAAAATAGGTTATTCTTTAAGAATAACAGGATTACGACAGCATTCTGATCCAAACCACTAATCTCTGTTAAAATAGCTGGATTGCTCATTGGCTGGTATTAGTGAAGCCCAAAACATCACAGACACTTCATCACAAAGCAAAACTTTAGAACCACCAACTATTTGACAACTGCAGAAACAGGTTTACTGAGTGGTTAGAGGATGTGCAAAAAACGTTTAATAATTTTTTTAAAATTAAGTATTGCAAGAATCTTTACAAATGTAAACAACTTGTCTAGACTGTACTGCATATGGTGTCAGTGGCTTCACTTCTTTCTGTACTGTGATTAGCCTATGAGCAATCCAGGTAAATGTGTTCTTAGTCTTCTTTTTTTCACTTACACTATTATAAAACATGTGTCTTATCTATCAAAACAAAAATGTAGTTAAGGATGTGTTATTTTATAAGGAAATAAGAAAAAAGTATTTCTAATTAAAAATGTGTTTTGAGTCTATTGTTACATAGTCAAACAATATATAAAATAAAGGGGTTAAAAAGAGGCAGTCCAAACCCTCTCCCTCAACAGTAGGTAAAAAGATTTTAAGAGATTAAAATGGCTAAAACTTACATGGCTAAAACTTACATTACTCTAGGGGGCTGAGCAACCCCCCTAGAGTAATGTAAAGGTCCAACCTGAAGCTCTGGATGCACAGGTCAGAGTGCCCATCCCTCTTTAAATGGTGTATGATTGAATAATAATAATAATAATTTTAATATTTGAAAACACAAACCATACATTTTAAAAAGTTTTATGTATTTTAATATTTTGTTTTCATTTGAAATAACACAGGTGATTCAGCTAACATGCTTGCTAGATTGTTCTGAAGTTGGATTATCTGATTGTTCAAGTATTATCGTCGTTGAATCACTTGTCTTATCTATGTTGTCGCCGGTTAACATTTCAATAACTGAAGAACCTCCATTGTCGACAATAACATAAACAACTTCTTCTGAGTTCCTATCTGTTTCACTGTCCATTTCCTTTGCGACCAGCGTAATGTTATTTTCCAACAACTGCAGTTCTTGTTGCTGTACATTACTTTTTTTTGCATCATCCATATTACAACCAGGTTGGAAGTCTTGTGATTTCAAATTACCATTCTTCGAGTTATCCATACTTTTGTCTGGTGCATGATTAGCATGTGACGCTTCATCTTGTTTCTCTTCAGAGATGTTTGATATAACTATAGATTTGTCAACTACTAGATTTGTTTCTTGTTTCTTACGCTCACCATCTTGCCTAGTACACCTGGCATCTTCCTGAGAACACCCGGCATCTTCCTGAGAACACCCGGCATCTTCCTGAGCACACTCGACTTGGAATATTTCCTCATGATTACCCTCCGACATCACTACAACTTCGGTTAGATTTTCATCATTCGGTGATTGTGACTGTAGGTTATTAACAGCCTGAGCAATCGCTTGAATAGTTTCCGCAGCTTCCATTTCTTGATTATCTGTTATTGTTAACAAGTTTCCATCACCTTCGTGAAGATAAAAATAAATCTTAATTTCAAACTTGGAAAATTTTAAAATGTTATCTGAAGTACAGAAATTCTTCAATGGCAACGATATAAAAAATACACAGTACATATATATATAATTTTAGTGTCCATTGTTAGTCCGTGCAACCTGTCTAAAGTAATGTCATTTGATAGCATTTTATGTGTCAAGTTGAGACTCTGGATATCTGTTCATGTTCATGATTATCCCCATGTGAATCATGCCTAACATGCCTGCCAAGCTCCCTACAAGGGCACATCTACACTAAGGCTAGGGCCAAGGGCTAGTGACCATTTACTACTACTGTGGTGTATTCATCATTGTACAAATAAAACATTGCCTGCATAGAAACTACTGTACATGCATACATACAGCTAAGCAATGTGGAATAAATTTCCGTATACAGTAGAACCCTTATTAAGGAGACACCTTTGGGACCAAAAACAAAAAAATTTCCCCTTAATAGGAGTGTCCCCTGAATAGGTGTTGGCTGTAGTGTTGAAAGATAAACTTTTCTTTGTTTTCTGCCCGAAAGTGTCCCCTTAATAGGGGTGTCCCAAGGGAGGGTTCTACTGTATGTACTAACCTTGAACGTCAAGGATGATTTTTCCAATGCATTGGTTGTCTTCCATATATCTATGGGCTTCACCTACCATAGACAGAGGCAAGATACGGTTCACAATTGGAGACAGTGGTACAGTACTCGTTGGAGCAAAGTGTGGTAGAATTTTCTCAGAAAAAGATGCTACGAGATTGGCCTTGTACTGTAAACAATAAAGAAACAGCATAGATGTACAGTAGTAATTATTCAACACCTTTATTTTTACTCCTCATGTTATACTCTTACTGAGAACAAGGACCAGAACAACTGCTTTTCTCCCTTTCTAAAAGGAAGTATTTGCCATCAGAAATGACTTATGTTTCCTTGCAAATTTATTCATAGTTATTAAGGAATCAACTTCACTGCAAATGCAGTAGTAAAAAAAAAAAACAGACAAGTTCAAGACAGCTGTCCCAAGTCTCCCATAAGAAGGCCTCCTGCACTTCCGTGAGCAAGCAAGAAACTCCAGGGAAAAAACCAGTCTTGCAAAATTAAAAATATTTGCATGTTTTACAATTTTTTGCTGTTGTTGTTATCAATTGTCCCCGCTAATGTACCTCAGTATGCACAGCAAAATATAATTAGACTTTTAAGAAATCCCTTTTTGAAAGATCTCCAGGATTTGGTGTTTTTTTTCAACTTGGGACCCCTGGTTCAAGGCGAATTATGCATGACAAAAAACAAACAAATCCATATTATATTAAAGGTACTATATGCAGATGTAATTTAATCTCATGTTTTCATCAGGTGATTAGTGTTACTTAGAATAATTCATAGACAACAGAATAAGTGGGAATGAAGTAAAGATTACTGGGGATGTCTGTTCACTGGTACTGGGTATTTATATTGTGCCTTTCCCTTGCGGATATAAATTGCAAGCCAAGCCTTAACAATTCAGGAAAACAATGGTAGGCATAAAATCAGTTATTATTCAGGAACCCCAAGCATCACAATAGTACAGTCACACAAAAAACCGACAAATAAACAGATGAAAAAAACAATAAAACACAAATGGAAAGAGCAGCAAAATTGTGTGGTTTCTCCATATATGGGTGTGATACACAGTATCATGCCCATATATGGAAAAATCACATGAATCTATCTTGATAGTAGACTGAGTGTCAGCTAAAGCAATGTTCAGACAAATTTTTTTTTACAAAAACATGTGACATGCCTAAAATAAGGTCATGATGACATCACAACATGACCATATATAGGCATAATACACCATTTTTTGATCAAATAAAATGTTGATAGCGTGGGTAGGGCTTAAGAATTGTACCTTGTATGTACTTGCTCTGAGTTTAACACCCTTGATTGTGATTCTTTTGTTCAGTATGGTGTCAAATAAGGGTCCATTTATGTTGGCACCGGAGAGCACCCCGTACACAATCCAGTGCCCCTCTGGAGCTATAACTCTAGCATTGTGTTCCCAATGTGTCTCTCCTACACAGTCAAGGATCACATTTACACCTTCCCCTATAAAGAGCCAACACACAATTACTACAGTTGAACTTGCCTAAGTCGAATTCAAAATGCCATTTAAATATTGTTCGATTTAGATAAAATTTGACTTACAGGTTGTTAATTAATGGAAAACAATTTAGCATGTAAAATAGGATCGACTTAGGCACAGTTGATTTAAGCAAGTTCAACTCTATACAATATGTTTAAAGCAAACAAAGAAATGTTGCAAAATACAAATTAATAAAAAAGTATTAAAAATATGAATAAATAGAATTGCTCATTTCATATAACAAATCATATGTATATTGATATAATCTATCATCTACTGATTGACTACAATATCTATTGTTCATTATTTATGCTATGGATCATAACAGTAATATATGCATGTCTCTTTCAACCAGCTAATGCTGAGGCTAATAAAATATTGTTTTTCAATGACAGATTTTAAATAAATAATACTAAAAATAATTTTTTTAAATAACAATAAAAACAACAACAAAAGTAATAATAAAATATTGTTCAATAATATAGTCTTCACGACTGTGGAGGTAGATTCTAAATAAATAATAATAGACATAATTAAAACAATAACAACAAAAGTAATAATATAAAATTGTTTAATAAATACTTTTTTCATGATTGTAGTTGTTGATTTTAAATAAATAATAATATAAATAGTTAAAACAAATAATAGTAGTAATAATAATAATAATAATTATTAGTAGTAGTAGTTGTAGTAAAATACCTTTGGTTAATTTTAAAATGGAATCAGCAAACTGGTCAGTTTTGTAGTTAAAACCATCTACTGCTCCTAAGTTCTTACAAAGCTCAATTTTTTCAGGGCTACTGGTCGTAACAATGGCTTTGCCTCCAGCTAGGTTAACGAGTTGTATTGCAGCTGTTCCCACGCCACTAGCACCTGCATGTATCAGTACTGTGTCCCCAGCTTGCAGCTTTCCTGTCACAATTTAAAAGTATCCTTAAGCTGAAACTGCTGTATGCAAAAATATAGTGATGGTGATGATGTACCTACATGTGATGTCATCATGACCATATTTAGGCATGTCACATGTTTTTGTTTGAGATTCTAGACAGGGCTTTAACTTTTTAGAGTAGCTTAGCTCAGTCGTGCAAGTTCACTGAACCGTGGAGATCCCAGGTTTTATTTATTTTATTTTACTGAAGTACACTAGATATGATTACTGGTACATACCAACATTATGTAAGAGGTCATAGGCAGTTAACCAGACTTGCGGAATGGCGGCAGCCGCACAGAGCGTCATATGACTTGGAACTTGCATAATATGATCTTCGCTCACACAGACATATTCCGCATTTCCGCCACCATTGCATGGAGCCATCACTTTCATCCCTGCAGAGCAACAAAATAGAAAGACCAATAATTCAACTTGAACAAAATATAGGCACTGGTTTTAGTGTTTTTTGGAAGGCCTCTTGTAATCACTATAGAGAAGTTGGCAAATTGGAGCATCCAAATTATGAAACAGCTCACATAAAACTGTTGAATCTCTAAACAATATACTGCACTAGTACAGAAAAGCTGAATACTTTTAAATTAAGGGAGGCCTATACAATTATGTTTTTTTAAAGCATGATTTTCTTGTTTTTGTATGCACTATTACTACTGTTTACCAACAATAACACAATAAAATGTCCATACCTTTCTCCCACTTCTTCTTGCACTTGGGCCCTGCTTTCACAACAGTCCCAGAGGCTTCAATACCTAGAGCACGGCTTGCACCTGGTAATGGAGGAAGTAGGCCCTGACGCTAAACATAAAATTTTAAGTCATCTGATTTAAAACATTTAAAATACAAACAAACAATAATCTAGAACTTGCACTATTTGGAGTGGAGCAGTAGCTGGGTGGGCATTTTCACTAAATTTTAAATGAAAATTTCCAAGAACCTGGCAACTACACCGTGGGATTTCCAGAGGCCTGGACATTTCGCTCTACGTAGTTACCAGTGTTTATTGTGCTCTGTGACTGGTGCACGACCATGTTGTTGTAGAGGCCTAGGTTAGTCTTTGAAAACAAAATGCCAAAAAATAAAAGAAATAGGGGTGCATAAAACCTGCAGTGTTTTTGATGATGTTGATGACATCATGACCATATTTAGCCATGTCATATATTTTTGTCAAATAAAATTTGATAGTCTGGACTGCATCCACTACTGACACTATTATTGTTGTCATCATTAATAACACTGTTAGTAGAAAATATGTCACCGGCTCTAGCAAAGCACTACATTTGCACTGCACAAAATAAATTCAAGAATCAGTTTTATGAACAACTTCATGTTTTTGCTGTTCATAAAAGAAGATATTAAAGAACACTTAAATATCATTCACTAAATCTAACTGAAAAATATATTAAAATTATTTTCCAAAATATAAATCCTAGTAATAAACTTTGATCTTTGAAAGCGGTTTCACAGTGTGTCATTTGCTCCACAGCCAGTGGAGTATCTTAGGGGGTGCACACCCCTGCAAAAAAAACTTAAGACCCGCCCACCCACCATTGAAAACGTTTGAAGCAGAAAAAAATCACACAGAAGTAGTTAAAAATCACCTCAAATCACCTTATTTTGCAAGCTAGCTCCGGCTCATGAATCATCGGGGCTCTCAAATTCAAGACTCCCAACATATGCCACTATCCGCAGCCAAATGAATGAATGATGACAGTATAAAATTATCACTGATTTTGCTATTATTGTCAACATATATAATGTAATAAAATACAGTAAAATACTAAAAAAAAACAACACCTGTAAAGTGTCAGCTCTATTGACACTGGATGCAGCAACTTTTATCAGCACTGTATTCTTGTACGGTTCCGGTTGTGACATCTCCCCAATATATATCTTGTCAGCAGATCCTGGTTTGTCCATGAGGGCAGCAAACATGCTTGCTACTTCAGACTAAATATAAAGATTCAATAGTTAAGATTTTTCTAGGGCCTTAGCACACAACATCAAAGGTACGTGTTTGTGGGATGTGCATGTGTTCCTGGCACTGTTGCGATTGGTTATTTGTTACGTTTGCTTGAAACTACGGAATGGTCAACTAGACACACGCAGCCTACATTCCTGTGTAACCACAATATTCTCGGGAACAAATTAGCTAAACCTATAACATTACCAATTAGTAAGTTGAACATACAAGTTACCTTTGCATTCCTGTTTGGATGATTGCAATGAGTAGAGTTCTTTGGCAGAAGAATATAAATTCTTCTTTCAATCTCAACATTCTTGCCTTGCTTTACATCTTGTCGAAGGGACTTTGCAGCTACTCTTCGCTTCCATTCAGATGTTCTTGGTAACTTAATAAATATTTGTTAAAGTTATAGTCAACCATTATATACAATTCTTTTTAAAATTTGTACAGATGTACCAGTATCATATAATAATATTTTCTGACTCTGAATTTACAATTTAAAGAAGTTTACCCTATAAGATGGGAATAGTACAATCTCTTTCATTTTAATTATCGATGGACAGCCACACTTCTTGGTAATAATGTTTACCGTTCCCCGCATTCTCTTAGATTTTCGCTCCTCATTCTGTTGAAAAAACACAAATACTTTAATTGTGCATATATATGGACAAAATGATGTCTATTGAGATGTATTTAAATTTTTTTTTTTTTCAAACGTAAAAAGGTTATTAGTTTTTGGTTTGTTTTTTTTTTTGATTGGAAACTACAATTGCTCTGTATAGTTTTCCTTTTTCTAGGTCAAGCTTTCCAGCCTTATCAAAATCACATGCAAACAAATTTAGCTTAATAAAGGATGCCAGATAAACATCTCATCTTACTTTGCTTATGTTGTCTCTATATTTTAACTTCCTAGCCACTTGCATATCTTCCCCATATTCACAGAGCATGTCTTTACTATTGACATGGATATACGGACAGTTTTCATCCGAGGCCGAGAAGAAGATAACAGGCTCGCTGTCTTGTGCATTTGTTGGTCGTTGTAACAAATCCCAGTAAACCCTGTGACTTGATTTGTGCAGATCTGAAAAAAACAAAATGGCTAGAAATAAGACAACTACATGAATGGATTGTTTTATTATTGTTTTCTTACATTAATGTAACATACAATGTAGCGGATTTTTTAGGAATTTCTTCCTTAAAATATTTAATTATCCTTGACATGATTCACTCTTTCTATGGAAGTGTTATGCTATAGCATAGTTTTAGGCCCAGGCATCCACCCACCATCCTATCGTAGTAGTAGGCTACTACTAGTCACAGAAGTAGTAGTAGGAGCAGCTTTTTTGAACGGGTGCTTTAGCAACCACACTCTCCCTCTTTCAATATCCTGGAGCGGCGGCCACTTCACATGTTTTGTTAATTGATTACATACGTTCCAACACTTCCGATTTGATCAAGAGTCTCCCAAATTTTGTCAAATTCTTCCAAATTTTCAGAAAGAAGCCGAAAATACCAAAAATGTCTTTGTAGGCCTATAGGCCTAAGCTTAGACCTAGGCCTAGGTCTAATAATAAATAATATTGCTTTTTGTTTGGTAATTGAGTATTTCTCAGATTTAATCTGTGTCAATTTTTCGTTTGTCCGCTGACTACATAAATGATGCCAGCGTCTGACGTATTCCCAGGTATTCTAGGCCTATTATTACTGACACTTGGAAAGAGAGAGAGTGCATCCATGAAAAGATTTTCAACAGTATTTTTTTTTTTTTTTTTTTTTTTTTAGGCCTGATGCCGTTTTGTTATTTTGAACACAAGTTTTGTAAAATAGTTGCTCAGACGTCGACTAAGAAATATAACTTATAATGCTTTATTTTTTTTTCAGCCTAAGCCTAGCCAACAAAGTCTAGGCTACAGGCTTACAATGCCATTAGCTAGGCCCTGCTAGGGCCTACATAAAATCGCCTAGGCCTAGCGTAAGCTAAATAATCCTCGCCCCTTACCTGTTTCCCCAAATTGGTTGTGCCTAGAAAAACGAGTAGTAAACTTTGCGTTCATTTCATTTTCGTAATGTCTAACGATACTATATGCATCTTGTATTGAATGGACATATCCACAATAGTCAGAAGATTTCCCTACAAACAGGTCCTTCCAAATATGTTCTTTATCGTCAATACCACTGTCGATTATCTCTCCAGCAGACATCCTCATAACAAACACCGCTAGGGCTAGCCTAGACAACAACCCATGTAAATTGTTCCAGGATCAAGTTGGTTGGATGCACGGCCACGGATGCACCCGAAGAAACAAGGTACAGTACGAACGAGCAAAGACCGTGCGAGACATGGCGGTGGTGTAGTAAGGAGTAAGAAACACGAACAACCACACCTCAACAGCACTGTCATTGAGGGGGTATTAGCGGATGGATTTGTGTGTTATATATAAAATATAACAATATAATTGTATGTACAGTACAAATATTATTTAAATATGAGTATATAAAACTATTAAATAACATTAATGGTATCATATACAAAATTTTGTAGCCAATTTTATAGCCTGTTTTTATAACAAAAAAAATCAATGGCGAGTATCAATAATAAAATATATATAATATATTTTTTTTTAAAACCGTTCATCCTTACACATGGTGTACTGAAAGTTCAATTTTTTTTTTTTAAACAATGAAAGATAGAAAAATAAGTATTTTTATATTAATTATTTATGACAATAGGCTTACGGCATGTGGTCTCGTAGTCTGATCTTATTCAACGGAATTGGTTTCACGAATGCAAATCCGTTGTATTAAAGAGTACGAATGCAAGTATATAATGGTTCAATATCGTACTGGGCCTAACTGGTGAAATACAGAATAAGTAGTCTTATTTAAAGACATAATTAGCAGTGTCCCAAACGGCGCCCCGTATAATATACGGTAGTGTATGAACTAACGAAGCCCACTTACATATTCAATTTCTGTTTCAAAGTAATTCAAATGCAATTCAATTTTTTTCAGAAAAGCCTCCAAACGGAGAAACATGTACATAATAAATAAATAAATAAATAGGGAAAAATGCAAATCGTTCAATAAATATGGTAATTAAATTCTTTATTATTTTTTTGTTGAATAATAAACTACAAAAAAGAAACAATGAAATTAGTACAGTGATGATAATTGAATTCTAGTTTTGTTGTTGAATACGTAGATTCATCGATTAGTGTTTTAGGGTGTCTGTCAGTGATTGACGGTTGTTTTTAGCATAAAAATGAATCTTTTATTTTTCGTTTGAACTTTACCGTATTGAATATAGTTGAGAAAACGACCTCAAGGTAAATACATGGTTAATAATAATTATTAAATAATTATTATATTGATTATGTTATAGCAACTAGGCCCCCTATAGAAATAGTGGAAGTTTCTAAATTTACCAAGTGACTGAGGGCCGTGAGCTAAGGCAAGCAGAATAGCTAATTGTACTGTATACGCAAACTAAAGACCCACCCACTCCTCCCCTCCTGTATGTATATACTTAGACGAGATAATAGAGCAAAGAAACAGAATCCCAAACAAAAATCTATTAGAGCAACCAAGAAGCAAATACAAAGTAACGAACAGGGCATTGATGCCTAATATTAACTTCATGATCTCCCTTCGAACGCAATGTTATCGAAGACAACCGAGAATGAGTTGCAGAAACAATTACTTACTCCAAACTATATTCGTTGGTGTATTCGTTCTAGTGTCATTGTATTTGCTTTACAAGGGGGAAAGTGTTCAACACGATGACTTCTTGTTGGTGAACCATGAAGATAATGATCCCCCCAAAGCTAATAATTACCCGGTAGTTAATTTAAAGTGTTTAAACGACTCTGCAGCAATTACAGACACAGGACTCGTTCATCGAAAGAGAAACAACTATAACCACAGGTGAGTGTTAAAAAACATGTTTACAGTGTTTATAAAATGTTTAAGGCAAGAGTAAGTAATGATATCTTGGCTCATATTTTCATGGCAACCTATAAGTTTATTATGTCCTTTGTTTCTTACTGTTTATATAGATTGCATGTTATTCCAGTTCGTCTGCGGAAGTATATACGAAATATTGTGATAGTAATCTCAACAGTCTTTATTTCAATTTAAAATCAATTTAGTTTGATCTCAACTGAATTACATGGGAATACATTTAATGAATTTAAAAAGACAGAAATACAAACAGTGCCACGTTTTGCTTTTTTACCGTTGGCGAATCTGGAGGGGGATCAGGGGGTCCTGACCCTCCCCCTCTCCTTGTGCGAAACAAATATATAGACCTTTCTAGGACCCGTTAGCTGATTTTGTGTTTGTTACAAGGGGAAAAAATTAGAAGTCGGGAAAGTTTCTAATTGATTCATGGAAGAAAGAATACGTATGCAACTATTCAATTTTGTTTATGTATATACAAACATAGGCCTATTTACTGTAATAAGAATGAAAAAAAAATACCTGAACGTTTTAAAGAGGGGATAAAACCTTGAATTTTAACTTAAAAGTTATTTAAAAACACAGTGAATATGAGGTGTCGTGACAAAACGAGTCGCATTATAACCAATCCGTTATGTTTAAACAAAAGACTCATTACAGATAATGATTCACTTACTGTATTTTGCTTTTTTACCCCCACCCTCATGCTTGTTTCTTTGAGTTTTCTTTGTATAGACCTATTGTTTATTATCCGCCTTTTATTTTTATACTATTTATATGGTTTTATGTTACTCCACCTATCATTCACCTGAATAAGTATCTGTGTCTAGGAAAGCTTGTGATAAATTACAAATGGTCTTAAACTCCTACTTCCCTTGACTCTATCAAATTTCATCGAAAGAGCGTCACATAAAATGTGATGGAACATAAAGCTTTGTCTATACTTATGAAATTATATATGACAAAAAAATGTGATGTACTCATATATGGGTACGATGACATCATATCACATATTATCAAATTGTATTAAAAAAATGTTGAACGTGTTCAACTCTTATGTTTCATCACATTTTATGCTTTTTTGATTAAATTTGTGTGTTGAACACGTTCAATTGTTTTTGATACAATTTGATAATATGTGATATGACGTCATCGTACCCATATATGGGCACGTCACATTTTTGTCACATACATTTGATAGTGTAAGCAAAGCTTTATACTGTTCCAATTATATGACAGAGGAATATATCGTGACAAAACAATTAGTTAAATTATACGCCAGATAATTTCATATACTATACTGTCATATAATTGACGGGGACTTATCACTCTAGAAAACACATGAGAATTGAATTCATTATTCATTCATTATTTGAAGGATCTTAGTAATTATTCAGATATGTACTGTGTATACTAGGTAACTGGAACCACCTCCTCAGTGATTGCGGCTGATACGAAGACGTACCGTATGTTCATTAAATAACGGAGTGAAATATATTTCAAAGTAATCATATGAATCACTAAAATAAGTGAATACGTGACGAATATAGCCTACTGTTATATGCTCCAGTTTCTACTTTATTCGTTATCAGCATTTTACCTGCTGCCTTTCTCAATATTATAAATACAATTATTGGCTCACATTTCTTCATCTAAAAGGTAATTTTTATTTATTTATTTGTTATTATTAATTTGTCTTTAATTTGCAAAGGTCTTTCTAAGATTATAGTTAAAGTTGCTTGTGGTTTGTATAAAAGACGTGTTTTACTTTGTGACGACACCTATTTATAAATATTACAAAAACTGAATAATACAGATATATAGCTTTAGTATATTATGTGTTACCTTCTTTTAGAATTTACCTTGCCGTAGTCTGTTGCGGCGATAGGTCTGAGGAAACGTTGGTAATGTTGAAATCCGCTGTCTTAAACACGCAAAGAAAACTACATTTTCATATATTTGCAGAAGAAGAATTGAAGCCAGGACTAGCAAAATCGGTATGAAGATATTTTGTTTTCATTTGTCTTCAGCTCATCGTGACAGTGTATCTTTAAACGCACCACACACTTTTACGTAAATTAGAAATTTCTTATCAAAGGATCGTGTATAATATAAAATATAATTTGCGTGAATAAGAGATTTTTAATGATAATTATCTTGTTCTAGTAATAAACTCTTACACATTAGATATATCAATTGTGTAAATGATTAATCTGCCTAAACACACGAGCATACTAAATCTTTCCATGTTTTAATGTGATATGCATTCTGTAAAATTTGAAACCATTCAGAATTGCCAACTCAAACCCATTTTCAAAATGTCTGAAAGTGCTATTTCCCCCCAAGCGTCCGTAGTTATTTTAGACATTAGAATAAAATGCAGTATCATCTTTTTTTAAATGTGTACTTTTTAGCAAATAGTGCAGTGTTCTCACCAAGCCGGATTTGCTGGTATCTCATTGATATATTCCCTGTGATACCGACATTATTTGCCATAATAAAAAGCTCTCCACGAAGTTAAGTCAAACAGAATAATTATGTTTGGATGAACATACTTCGTTTATGAAGCAGACATATTCTGTATTGAATATTTTGTTTAGAATCGCAATATTAATAGTTTATAATTTAACAGCATTGCTTTGCTTAGCCTTTCTGGATTCTGCGTGGTATTTTATTATCTACATGGCTTTGCATATCCTTTTTCTGAAATTTTGAGTGCGATAATTTTCCTTTTCTGTAGCAAAATTTCAAACCAGGTGTTCAATATTCATCTTACAATTGCTTTTTGACAGAACATCCACAAATTAATGAGGCATGACATCCTAAAACCAGTGTACAGTTGCTATATGTTGAACCATAGAGGAACCTCCGTGGTTAAACTGGGCATAACAAGCTTAATAATGTGGCAGTATTGTATATTTTAGTACAGATAAGCCATTACTATTATCATCATTATCATCATTATCATCTTTTTTATTATTATTATGCAATTAGCTCAAGTCCTGGCCAACTGATTTCCAAGCAAAAATAGAATTCACTCTTCACTCGATTCAGTTTCCAAATAATGAGAATCCTGAAGAATGGAAGAGTTTGTTCAGAACCTGTGCAACTCAGAGGCTCTTTATACCTGTAAGTAAAAGTATCGTTTGTACAACTACAATATAAAATGGGGCTACATTTCTGCTTTTTTATCTTATTGGAATGAATAGGCCGATAATATTTATTTAGATTTATTCCTAGTACAGTATATGCTAACCTTTTTTATCATTGGTGGAAAATATTTTTTTTATTATTCGAAAATAGAGCCATGGCTCTGCCCGACAAGTGGTCAAGGTCCCCGGCAGGAGGGTCAAAGGCTCACGACAAAGTTCAAGATCCCTGACAGGGGGCCCACATCCAATCAGCCTCTCACAAGTGGTGGCCTCAGAACTTGCTGGCAGGGGATCCAACAAGTCCGACAAGTGATCCGAACCCTGGGGCGGATACAGAGGATTCGATCGCAAAGGAGTGCGACCTAAATTGTATTAAGAAAAATAATTGAAGGCCTATAAAAAAAATATTGTATTGTTGATAATTATGAAAATAAATGAAATTAAAACTGGTATGAGTTCAATTTTCGGGCACGTAGGTGTCCATATTCTCAAAATGTTCTCGCCTCTGCAGCCCCAACCGTGGTGAGGCTATGAGGTGGTGTGGACTCTCAGCACCGCCTGCAACCAAAGCCTGCATCCGCCCCAAGAACCAAGGCCCCCCCCCCCCCCCAGAGACGGTCATATGTTCTGAATTGAAATTATTGGATTCATGGGGAAAGATTTTAAGGCGTAGGATGGCCAAAGGTCATGTCTTTAGATCAGAATGCTAAGGTTTGGCTACCACAATAACTTTTTTAAATCGGAAAATTAATTTTTAGTCCGACGATCATATCGTGGCGTCGGACAACTTGAGAATTGACCTGTCTGACAGAAATTAAAACCACTGATCCCGTCCCTTCACCCTCCTCCATTTACGCTGCTATAGGGCCTACCACCTTCCCCAGAAATCAAAAACATTTCAATTAATCTGTTATACATAACTTGCTTTTCAGGATGTCCTGACCGATGTTGATTCACTATTGTACGTGGATACCGACACCCTTTTCATACGACCACCAGAGTCCCTTTGGTCATTCTTTAACGAATTCAACGCGACACATCTAGCTGCTCTAGCGCCTGAAGATGAGATCGCAGAAGTGGGCTGGTACGACCGCTTCGCAAGGCATCCATATTACGGCTTAGCCGGTCTGAATTCGGGAGTTTTGCTCATGAATCTAACGAGAATGCGTTCATTTGGATGGACGGAGAAAATTGTGCCTTTATATCATGAATATAAACAAAAAATTCCATGGGGCGATCAAGATCTACTTAATATTTTATTTTATTATCATCCAGGTAAAGGTTTGACAGCTGGCAGTTTAGTTTTATGACTTGCAGTAAAACAAAACGATCAGGCTAAAAATAAAATCATTGTCTTTTTCATTCTTCACAAAGACGGACACAGGAACACTTGTCCTAATTATAGTAAAATAGACCCCAAATAATCATAATATTTGTTATAAAATTATATTAGGAAACAATTAAATTGTAGTACTAAATATACGAAACAATTATTGTTGATATTTACTGTATAATTATATAAATATATTATGACAATTTGAACTGTAAAACAAACTTTAATTGCAGTGGCTATATAGGCCTATTCTTTTTTTATTTGTGATTAGCTAAAATTTATCAAATCAAAGAATCTTTAACACATGGATGTCTGTATTCATATTGCCACATGAAATCATATTTTTCATTGTTTTCTTTTTATTTCAGATCGTGTATTTATTTTTCCTTGCGAGTGGAATTTTCGTCCAAATCACTGTATATGGTTTAAATCTTGCTTTCGGACCAACATTCAGGGCGTGTCCATAATCCATGGTAGCCATAAAGTGTTTCATAGTGATAAAAACTGGCCATTCAGGATCGTTTACGAAGCTTTTTTAAAGGTAAGTCACATGCGCATCAAACATAACTTTATTCTCACGTTTATCTACTGTATAGGCATATGGTTATAATTATTTCATGGCAGTGGCGTATCTAGGGGTGCGCGGGTGGAAGTAGGGCCTGTCCTCCCTCTTCCACACGCCCTTTCCCAATCGCGATTTTTCCCCGTACGAAACATTTGCATGAAACTCCAGTCGGGCTTCCCCCCAGTGGCGGCGCCAGCGGGGGGCAGGGGGCTTAAGCCCCCTCCTGGACAGGTCAACCACCCCCCATCCGCCGGACAGAGCTCGTCGGGCAGTCAGACCATATAACATATAAAAATAGGCCCCCACCAAGCACATGTCTGTCACAGTCTGAGAGTGCCATTTTGGGGGGGGGGGGGGGGGGGGGGGGGGGGGTGTAGAACTTAAGCCCCCCGCTGGCGCCGCCACTGTTCCCACCCCATTTAAAGACTCCTGAAGACGCCACTGCTACATGGCAAATAAAGAAAATAGCCGAGATATGACACTGAACCGCACCGTTAAATGTCAACCACATTATAAATATTCAACATATTTTGCTCATGTTTAAGTTCTTATATTTTTTTTTCTCAGTATAAACTTGGATTAACTCCTGAAACTCACTTAGTTCAAAATTTGCAACGCAAATTATCTAAACTGAAGTCTTCAGATCTGTTCTGTGGTAAAACCTTACTTCAGCCGGTGATAACAACACTTAACAGCGTGCAAAGATAACAACAAACAATTTTATAACGTATTGTAGGCCTATTTTTAAAATTGAAAATGTGAAATCTTTTGCTGCTGTTTCCACCACATGCCTATTATTATCTTAACAGCAATACTTTGCATAGTCAAAAGATAGCATTGGAGAAAGTTTTTTTTTTGTTTTTTGTTTTTTGTTTTTTTTTTGTTTCATTTGCAAGTTTCCTAACGATGTTTGTTGAGTTTATTTGATACCTTAATAAAGAAATGTTGAAATCATGATGTTCGTGCATGGAGGTATAATTTGTTTTAGGCTCTTCACGATAAATGAGGCTAATTAAGATCCAATCCAGTGTCCATCTGATGCACAAACCGTCACAATAAATTACAGGAGTTTGAGTTTGCCATCGCTAAACATAAACATACATATTCAGTGGCGGATCCAGGAATTTGAAATAGAGGGGGCCCAGGGGCAGTGGCGAATTTAGAGGGCCGTAAGGGGCATACGTTCCTCAGGTTTTTGTAAAAAAATAATGTATCAGAAAACGATAGTGGCGCCAGGATATGACCGACGGGGGGAGGGTCCGAAGTCCCCGACGGTGGTGGGGGGAGGGGCGATGTCCCCGACGAAAAAAGTGGGTGTGGTCAGGCGTCGCTCAATGTCTGTCGGAAGTGTTCCATCCGAAAAATATGACAATTTAGGGGGTTTAAAGGCTTATTAAATCGATTTTTTTGAGCTACTAATAGGGGCCTAATTTATGTAGAAAATACATATACTGTACATGTTTTTTTTTCTCCCCGACGAATTGTGGTTTTACCCCCAACCGGCATTGAATCAAACAGTATTGCAATGCGCTGTCGGTTCGATTTTAGGAACGTGTGTGGGGAAATACATTAAACTCATACTCCCCCTCTCCCACTCCGTGGCATTGCACAGCAAATACTCACTCTTAACAGTACGGTTAAAACTCAAAATGCAAACAACACTGACAAAATTTCGGTATGGAACATGGAGTTTCGTATTAGCAATTTGTCTTTAATTAAAAATAGAACTTGAACAATGAATATAAACACACTTGTTATTTAATATCTTCTTAAGACCTTATTATTTCCCAAACAACAAACCATATTTGAAACGAAATAT
Organism: Anneissia japonica; assembly: GCF_011630105.1. Classification (NCBI taxonomy): domain Eukaryota; kingdom Metazoa; phylum Echinodermata; class Crinoidea; order Comatulida; family Comatulidae; genus Anneissia; species Anneissia japonica. The sequence goes on from NW_022755918.1 coordinate 57,836, forward strand.
CGTATTAATGCTCGATTAATTTTATTGTAAATGTATGTCAAAGAAACAGAAATAAACAATTTAAAAACACTTGGTTTATGTCAGTTAATTATAAAATATCTGATGCAGACTGACGTTCTCTTTGATGATTATGATAGCGTGTCAGTATCAATATTATTCCATAGGAGCATCCATAGTTAAATTCCCACACGATTAATATTCAAAACGGTGTACATTCAATTCAATTCAAATAAATTTAATTCTCAAAAATAACACAATATTTACAAAAGATTAATTGCAATTTTTTCTGAGAAAAGGGAAACCCACAGTAAGCTAGGCTTTTAATGTGGGTCCCTAAACTAAAAAAATAAAAATATGGTACAATTGTAACTCAAATAAATATAGTTGTATATTGTTGTACTGTAAATTAAATATTGTTCTTTTCTAATGATATGACAATATGAATATAGAAATACTTTTATGGTTGAAACAAAGTATAAATGTAATTGATATTTAAAACTATTCATATTCATACATGGGTTGGTCAACAGAATTTCGTTCCGATTAAGGGAGAAAGTGTTATTTATCTAATAGAGGAGTGTTAATTGGTTGAAGCTAAATCCGGCTATAAAAAAATTATTGGAAGAATAAAAATGGTTAATTAATACTATTAATAATATTAATAATAATAACTATCAATTGTATGATTAATACTTACAAACGTACGACGTTTAATATATTATACATTGACCTATCATGGTAATGAATTATATAAAAAAAATATAGGCCTATGTACCGTATTCGAATAATATTGTTGAGAAGGGGGTTTATTCGAGTGGCTATTTATTTATTTATTTTTTGGGATAGATACGTATATAAATGCCCTTTAGTGGGGGTGGGGGAGGGTGGTGGTGGGAGTGGTTATACACATCTAGATGTGTATAAGAGACAGGTATAGGGTTCTATTGGGCCTACTGTATTCTATTGAACCTCCAGTTTGTTCATCACAATAATGAGATACGGTATATATTATTTAGTTGTTCAACAAATTGTCGTGCGGCCGGCCTATAATAGAAAAAATAATTATGATGCTTTTAATTGTGTTTTTCACAATATTAATTTTGTAAAGTCTTTTTATCTCAATCATATTTATTATCATTGCTCAGGAGAACATAAATTTGTTTTGCTTTGTTGGTAAAACACAGAACAAATACACAAATGGATATAAAGATCACCAACACATGTATTAGAGGCCGATGGCATGATTTCAGACATTGGAATTTAAAATGTTCATAAGCCATACTCTTTATATAATTTGACGCATCGGATATGCAGCATCATACCCAGTGGCGGATTTAAGGGGCGGGGGGAGCACGGCCGCCCCTTCCCCTTTTAAATTTTTCAAAATTATTCAAAAAAAATGTAGAAAACAAAGAAAATTATATTATTGAAGTCTGAGAGTACCGTTTCGACTATCTAGAGATGCCATAATCATAAATTTTCTTACCTCAGACCCAACCATGAATGGTGGGGCTGAGGAGTATTTACTCCCTATGTGGAACTTTTTTCCGTGGCCCTTTCCCCCTTTCTTTCGAATTCCTGGATCCGTCACGTACCGTAGGTCCTACCATAGTGTTGTTCAGTGAAACTTACCGGCAAAACAGTCAAAAGACTAGAAAATACCTAACAAATTCAATAACATTTTAATCAATTTTGTAGTAAAATATCTGTAAATCGGTGAAAACATTGGTTGGAAGCTAAGCTAATAATTATTCTTCTTAATTAGCTATTCAAATTTTTTTGAGGTATTTTCCTGTATTTTTATCAACAGAATGCGGATACCTGTGAATTTAATACCTCCTTGCTGAGACATAGATACACGTGAAAAGTTCACAGATGATACTGAAAGTATCGATCCACTTGTAAAACACGATTTAATAGGACGTAATAATATTGCGCATGCGCAGAAGGAAAAGAACCAATGTATTAACAGCACCCTTGATCGTTCCGATCCTCCGAACCCATGTTTGCGCTGCCTGTTTTGGTCTCATCACATGTGGTGGTACGGTTTTGAAGGAAGAATTTTTTTTCTCTTCGTTTTAATGGTTTTAGCCTGACTTGTTTACAATTTGTTTCTAGAATTGGATACTGCACCACTTCTTCAATTATGCAACGCATTGTGTAAGTTAAGGTCATTACTTACGAAAAATAACATAGGCTAGATAGTAGCCCTAGGCAACTCGAAAAGGCTAGTGTAGGCTAGCTAGCCCACGCTGCTAGGCGTAGGCCTCGTCTCTACAGTTACTTGGTCTAGGCCCTAGGCCTACCTCGGTCTAGGCCCAGGTCTAGGTTGAGTTGGTCTAGGCCTATCCTTGGTCAACCAGACCTGCCCTGGTGGATTGGATAGGTTAGCCTGTCTGCCTTCTAGGCTGTAGTATTAGCGTACCAAAGATTTAAAATGTTTAGCCAACTGAGCTATGGCAATGCTGCTAATTATGATAGTGATTTATAACTGTTTAATGTTTTTGTTTAATTAATATTTAAAAATCAACTTTTATTCCAGGAAACCAAAGAATCAACGAACTAAAAGAGCTCTAGAACATCGAGCACCCAAGTTAATAGAAAAAACAAAAACTGCAATGTTTGTCCGTGGTGGTCGAACCAGTGAGCGGGTCACTCAAGTACTAAAAGAATTGTATATGCTGAAGAAGCCACATGCAGTTATGTTTAAAAGGTGAATTTTGATTATATTTAATATATATATATATATAAAAAAAAAGTGAGTGAATTTATCTTTATTTTTTAGGCATCATACAGTAACAATACATTACCACAATGTCAAAATTTAGGTTGTCAACACAATATTCAGTTTTTCGGGTCACAAACTTTAAAACAGCCTACTACGTGTACAATAATTAAATTCCCATTAATAAACCTGTTCTCAATAAAAGTTAACAAATTTCGTGTATCAACATACAGTCATGAATTCTAAAACTAAAAAATAATTTTTTTTATATATTTGTCAAATTCATTAATCACCAATACTTTTTAACGGTTTTCATTTTATGTACAATTTTCCTTTAACAGCTGTATCTATACAATATATTGATTATTTTCTTTTTGATTCAGGCAGCCCTTCACAAGCATTGCTTTTTGGGTTTCTTTCAAAATTAATATTTAATCTATTTCTTTACAAATTGTACATACTGTAAATGAAAAAGAATTAAATGAATGTTTAACTTTAATTGAACATGTTGAATATTTAATTGAAACGCAAACTGTCTGAAGTCTGGTGATTCATACTCTACTTTAAAATCTTGATAGTCTTCCAAAATGGGGTCAATAAGGAGCGATCACGTTGTAGCATCTTCATGTCAAGTTTTTAGACCTAAATCGACAAGGCTCTACAGAGTATGAACTGGTGAATAGACACGATAAGAAGAAATAGTCTACCTTGATTCATCTGAAATGTTAACGAAGCGAATATTTTTTCTTTTTTAGGAAAAACATTTTAAGGCCATTCGATGACCAAACATCATTGGTAAGTCTTCAAGTTTATTGGCTTCAGGTAACCATTTACTAGTTAATCATCTAACTTATCGATAGGCACTGGGCGGCCCAACAGGAACCATTGCACTCAGCAGACCATTTTTGTGTGTGCAGCCGGTCTACCATAATTATCTATTAAACACTTTGTCGTTAAAGCTTGATACCAATCATTTGTAATATTAATAATGCAATAAAACATATAAAGCGCCTATTAATGTTAAAAGAAACTTGCCACCAGTGCTAAGAGATAAATTATTGAAAAACAGCTACAAAAAAAATCATAAAATAACAGAAAATACATTAATTAGTGAAAAATTACAAAAATAAGCAGCATTATATAGTTTTTTTTAAGGCACACTGGATAGGAACATCAAATTTTCAATAATATCAGAGTTTGCCTGCGGTCCTTGGTGTTAAATCAAAAATAAACTTTAGCTCACACATATTGTGACCATTTTTTCTTACAGGAATTTTTTTCCAATATGAATGATGCGTCTCTGTTCCTTTTTGGCTCGCATTCTAAGAAGCGACCCAACAATCTTGTTTTTGGTAAGAACAATCTTTAAATATTTTTTTTGTGTGTTGAGTCTAAACTAATTTTTAAAAAATGTGGGGGTTAGGTTTTCTAATTCCGCAATCAAAATTCAACAACTTTTTATAAAGTTTCTTAACATACAGAGACTAGTGGCTATAAATACATGTTACTCTATGTTTCGTCTATTTCGACCCCAATAAAACACTAAGACCGATGTTTTCAATGCGTTGCTGGTTAACTTTATTTCTTCCAATATAACGGTACAGAAGATACCATTTCCAAAAATGGCCATAACACTCTATACTATTATTGTATTACTATACTGTATATCACAAACTAGATTAATAATAAAAGTATTGTCTTTTCTTGACTCTAGGAAGAACATTTGATCACCAAATATTAGATATGATTGAGCTGGGAATTGATAGTTTCCAGTCCCTAAGACAGTTTAAGGTTAGTAATTGCAAAATGCACTTGCATATGTTCAATTTTACATGATATTGAAACTATTCTCTCACGAATTCACAATAAATCGTGCACCCAGAGCCTAATTATTCCTATACATAAGAGAGCCAGTATAACACAACTATAAAGCTGTGTGGACATTTAAAAAACCCAGGACAACAATCAGTAGGAAATAGTGATTACTGCTGTGCTCTAGAATAGACGTTTGTAAAAGTGTATTGAAGCAATTGCTTTTTTGTGTGCTACCTGAAAATACGACATTATATGGATTTTTTTTTTTTTTAGAATTTAAAGATCACTGAAGGAACAAAGCCCTGTTTGCTCTTTTGTGGGGAATTATTTGAGAATGACGAAGAGCACCGGAGACTAAAGAGTTTGCTTATAGGTGTGTGTCTCCTTTCTCTATTAATTAACATACAAAGTTTGATTTTGGAATTATGGTGTAATGATAATAACAAAGAATGGCTAATTGAGGACCTATGATCCAACAGGGAAGGTTTGGAATGCTATGTATTTTAGCCATTTTAACCTATTATCAAAACAAGCACTTTTTTGATACACCTGGTTTGTCCACTAACAACCCATAAAATTAAAAAATAAGTATCCTACTAAAAAGCAAATACAGTAGAACACTTTCTTTGGGACACACCCCTATTAAGGGGGACACTTATTTCTGTCACTAAATGAGGGAAAGTGTATCTTTAACACTACAGCCAACCCCTATTAAGAGGACACCCCTACTAGGGGAACACTTTTGATCTTGAAGGTGTCCTCTTAGTAACGGTTTACATTACCTTATCAAATATCATTATTAATATCTTATTAAAATATTATTTATTTCTTTTTTAAATGTGTTTTTTCTTGTTTTTACACTTTCTGTACAGTGTATTTTTTTTATTTCTATTACATATTTTGACAACAGTCATATGTAAATTGTGTATTTTCAGATTTTTTCCGTGGTGAAAATGTTTCGAATATTCGATTGGCTGGTCTGGAACATGTAATCTGTTTCACTGCCATCGCTAACAAGATCTTAATGAGAGGATACAGGTATGGACAATACAAATAACCTTGTAATGCAAAATTTCTTTAGATCAGTGAACTGTACACTAATGTGTGGTTTGTTGGTTTATTATTAACACTTTTGTTTTAGTTAGTTTTTGGTTAGTTAGGTAGGCTATTAATTCTGTTGATTCTTTTGATTGTATTTATTGTGGAAAGCACAATGTAATTATGCATTATTTCCATTACAGGGTCGTTGTTCATTATCTCTGAATAATTTTAGTCATAAACACTAGAGATTACCATTTATTTTTTTGTCTATGGTACTTAATATTTTGTCCACCTGTTTCTTATAAAAAGGTAAATCGCTGTTGGTTTAGGACTTTAGCTCATTGTTTTCCTCTCTGACACTTTTAATCATTTGTTTTTAGTGTATTTAAGCACAATATAATTATGCATTATTTCCAATACAGGGTCATTATTCATTATCTCTGAATTAATTTAGTCATAAGCACTATAGATTACCATTTATATTACTTAATATTTTCCCCACCTGTTTCTTATAAAAAGGTAAATAGCTGTTGGTTTAGGACTTTAGCTCATTGTTTTTCTCTCTGACACTTTTAATCATTTGTTTTTAGTGTATTACTATAAATTTAAAAAAGTAAATGTTCATGTTAAAACAACATAATGCAATGAAGAATTTATGCAAAAATGGGTGGAGTTTTTATTTGTTGATTGATTTGGGAAATATGAGGATTTTTCTTTCTTTGTTATAAATAAACAAAAAGTATTTCATATAAAAAAATGCCACAACATCTTTAAATTATAACTGGTTTGTATTTCCAAACTTAATAAATTAATGTGTTCTTGAGAATGACCTATATCATCTTCAATGCATTTGTTTTATGATATAACACATAAACATAAAAATAATAGCCTACAGGTAGAATTAGTTTATGACTGGTGTAACAATAGCCATGAAGTTATTTACATTGAGTCGCACTATTAAAATATTTAAAAAAAACATACTAAACAGTATTCCAAATTAGAAAAGTAGAAAATGTGTTTTACGAATCAAGGTAGACCTAGGCCTACCATATTATAGACCTTCTTTAGCTTATGTTCTTACCATTGTTGTTATTGTTATTAAATATAATATTATTATTATTTATTTGTATTCAAATTTTGAAAATATATTTTAAGATTTTTATCATTCTGTTGGCTGGTTGGATGAGTTATAGATAAATTCCATCATAGCCGATTTTTATGCTTCAGCTTTAGACCCCCCTTCCCACCCCCTCCCTCACTAGCTAGGCCAACTGCTCTCTCTCAGTTCCTGTGTGGCTATTTTTTTAAGGATTGTCAATAATGAATGCATACCACGAAGAATTATATGTACGCTATCCTTCTTCAGCGTACAGTACAGCCTTTCGAGTCCATGCAACTTAGCCTTGGCTGCCCCTACTATTTGGTTATTAGTAGTGACTCAGAGAGGCCTAGCCTAGGTTGTGTCATCAGTTTCTGTGGTAATTTTTTTATTGGATTTTCAATGCATACGTAGGTATAACGATAGAGCCAAATATACTCTTGTTTGCGATAATTTAATTACAGTTCTTAATGAATGTTACTCTTCGTAGCAACCTAAAGGTGTGGCGTGAAAAAAGCTTAAAAGGTTAATTGCACCATAAAGCAAATATTTCTGTGGTGATTGTGGTTATGTTGGTAGAAATTATGATAAAACCTCAATTAAGTGTATTAGGTTATCAGCCAATTCATTAATTATTTATTTATTTTTTTAATGCAGAACGGTTTTGAAAAAATCTGGTTGCAAGACTCCAAGAGTAGAATTAGAAGAAATTGGGCCGTCTCTGAATCTAATCTTTAGGAGGACAAAACTGGCCTCGGATGATCTTTTCAAGAGGGCCTCAAAACAACCAAAGGCATTAAAGGTATGTCATTGGTCAACACTATCAAATTTTATTTTACAAAAAAAAATGTTGTACTGTATGTCCATATATAGTAATGATCTATAATTCAATCTAAGCTCCAAAACAAAGATATCATTTTTGTTGCACATTTTTTTTTAAGGCAAAGAAAAAGAAAAACATTGATGTTGATGTGTTTGGTACCAAACATGGGAGGATACATATGCAGAAACAAGAAATTAGCAGTCTACAAACAAGGAAGATGAAAGGATTAAAAAGAAGTGGAGTCAACACGGTCGATGACAGCAATAAAAAAGCAAAAACAGATGAGGGAGAATGAAGGGTCTTCCATGATGACAGACTAACCCAGAGCAATCTAACACTAACAGCTCAAATTAAACTGGCCAATAATGGCCGGCTTGATCACATTGGCATTCTTACAATACTCACCGGTGTAAATCATGGGCATAGGTGAGGACACAAAGTGGGTTAAGTTCTCATTTTTTGCACCCTCAAAAAACCAGCCTCCGCTGCTGTAAGGCCATTGTTATAAAACATGTCAAGCTAAGAGCTTGTACTCGTAGTAAAAAACAAGTTGTCAAGCCTGATGTATAATGTGCGCACTACGTAGTAATCGTGCTGTGTCTACGTGGGGGATCAGGCTTGGGATTAATCAATCTAACCTTAGAAAATTAATTAATTAATTGCATTAAAAAATGTGACCCAAAGCAAAATGCTTAAGTTCATTTAGCAAACCATCTTAGCATTGTCATAGATAAATTAGTCATAGACAATTTTTTATCAATGCAATGCCTGCGTGAATGAAATTTTAAGGTCAGTAATTATGAAGTCAGCGACCTTTAATAATTGACGTATGCATGCAATAGCGATTTACGAATTTCACATTTTTAATATTTTTTATTTGTGAGAGAATGCAGTAAAGTAACTGTGTCATTTCAGTTACACAATTTTTTTTGCAATGGAAAAAAAAAATGATTTTACAATATTTGTTTTATTAAATTGAAAAAAAAAAAAAATAGAGAAAAGATGTCAGAAACATGCATCTTCTATACCTTATACAAATTAGAACCTTTATTAATGGCATCAAAAAGGTGTCCCATGATAAGGGTGTCACCTTAATAGGGATATCCTAAAGAAGTTGTTTATTTTAAAAGTTTCCAAAGCTAGTCGTATTAAATTTTGTTATGCATCGGCATGTTGCCATAGGCTTCTAGAGCCTTAGAATGATCTATTCAGTACAGATTTTTGTGCCTATCAGACTGCGGTAAAACTATTACTCTTGCATCATAATATTCCTTCATCAAGTTTTGCTCGGTGGCAGATCAAAGGGGTGGAAAAAGATTGTTCCCTCTCCCCGGCAGGAGCCATGAATTCACTAACTAGTGTGAAATCATTTAGATAAGACATTAAAATGACTAAAACTTTATAGCTTCCTGGAGCCCCACAATAAGGTTCCATCTCACTTTTACCACTATACCAAAAAAAAAAATTTGGGATCCACCACTGTTGCTAAAAATGACGAGAAATCTCATACCTGGATTGGCTGAGAAGATGAATGCATTTCTGGATTGTAAATAAAACTTGAAAACTGACAAATCAGTTAAGTACCTCAATACTTAAGCTTAGCTTCTAAACTTTCTGAGCCTAAGGATTTTGTATCCTTTTTTTTGGATTCCTACCACCTCCAACTCATCAACAATACCTAAGCAATAACTGTAGTTTAACTAAAGTTTAAATGGAACAGTGTAGTAATATTCTTGTAAACTTACGTGAGTGTTGTAATGGAGTGTATTTTGTCTGCATCTGCATTTCGGGATCTCGGTTTACAGTGAACATATGAAAAATGTTATGTTGCCTTGAACATAATCATCTAGTTCTTTGGCTTCCATTTATAAGTTAATTTTGCCTTTCATTGTATCATCTGTCAACCATGACAGTGCATCTTCTTTGGTTTTCATATTTCCAGCTTCCCAAGTTTCATCTGTAACTTGTATGTCTCAAAGACAAAATGTTAATTAATCAAGTGTCAATTACTATAGTCATTTGTGTGTTATTCAGACTCGCTTGTTCAGTGGAAAATTTTTTCTCCCTATACCTCCATTGAATTATGGTATCATCTTCAGTTCAACCTCTGTTTCTTATGTGATATGATACTCTAGTAGACGAAGGAAGCTGCCGTTTTATGTTGTATGGCGTTGCTAGGGCGCATCATTCTGTACTCGATCAAGTCATGGCATGATACTAATTGGATGTTGACTGTACTGTACATGGCTTGAGTCACTAATATACAGCACTGAAAATAAATACAAGTACAAAATTAAATTAAAATATTAAAAATTATATGTAAACTTTATTGGGTATTCCGATATAAAAATAGATACATGTCTAGATGATAAATAATTATATACAGTACACTGATTATTGAAAATTATGCAGATCTATTATAAACATGATTACGCGATGATTCTGATGATGCCTAAATTAGTTTAGTTTTTCAGAAACCGAGATGGTTGACACAAATCCTGGAGATGGCAGATTCCAGTTCAGACTGGATGTGTTTAGTTAAAGCTCTGCGTTGAGGATCAGATGAAGTGCAGTCTGCTATTAAATTTTGTAGATCAGCTTTAGTTTGCCAGGTGAGAAGTTCCGACGCGCAGTCCAGCATCTTTCCAAACATCCATATATCAGTTTCCCTTGAGAAGCGACCACCTCTGTTCAACCACGTGCCCTTGCAGAATTCTGGTGCGAAGAAGGAGTCCTGTTCCAGAAGATGACGAGCTGCTGCCTTAGTTTTAAGTTTGCCAAGGGGAAGCCAGCGAGGTTTATCTTCGCTACAAGCAAGACCGAAGTCGATAAGCTTTCCAGCAACCCTAGTAAAATAATATGAATTCAGAGTTTAGTACGAAATTATTTTTAACAAGAGTACTGTATTCTAATTTAAGAATTGCAGCCTTTGAAAGTCTTAGAATTGCAATTCACTTACCTTTGACCGTTGTTATACAGCATGACATTTCTTGGAGCGATGTCGCAGTGTAGGATTCCTCTGTCATGCATCTGGTGAATGGCCTTGATGGTATCTAGAAAGACTTCTAGCCATAGTAGGTCCGATGTTACGCTTCTGTGTGGAAAGCCGCATAAAATTTCTTCAGCGATTGCCTCTGCAAGATCTATTGATTCCTTAGATTTTTCTTTGCCAATAAACTCCATGACGATGTGGTAACTATTTCGATTTTTGCAAACTCCATACACTTTTGGAAACTCTTCAACATCCTGCATTGTATCTAGAAACTAGAAAATAAAAAACCCCTTGATGTCACATTTGTGATTTTCAGGACTGAAAGTGTTACAAATATGTGGTCATCAATCTGCATCTGTTCAGAATACAGTAATACATGGTCTATTAATTTGAAACAAATATATAGTTATAGTACTGTCACGTTAAGTCGGATACTTTTTTAATGATGATCCATTCAGACTGCCACTGACAATCAGCAGACGGCGCTACGTCGTCTACCGCTCGCCGGAAGCAGAGGTGGATTCGTCGTGCGGCGGATGTACAACGCAGTGAGTGCCCGGCTTTACCGGCATTTTATAATTCTAACCAGCTTTGTGAGTACCTTAACTTCCTTTGCTATCTTCTGGTAATAATTATTCTTCGATGCAAATTTGCTACGTTGTCTGAATGATTTTACAGCAACCAGAACCTCTTCCCCACCTTGAGATAGTGACATCAAAGTAACTGCACCGTATGATCCGGAACCTAGGAAAATAGGTTCATTTGAGTCACTGTTGACAACAATTTTCAGGTCGGTTCTAGCGATCCTCTTATATCCATCAAGGTACGAACGAGGTTTAGGTTGCTGATCTCTCTTGAAGATGGTGCAGATCTTTTGTCTGATTGCTTGCAAGAACGCGCGATTTTCTGAATGAAATAAAGAATATTTAATTTAGAGTTGTCATTGAACTTGCACAGTATTTACCATAAACTTTCTAATAACCCTGGGTTACTACTATTCTTTGATTGGTTTTTAGGATGGGTTGCTATTAGAGTATGGGTTACTATTAGAGTAGTGGCTTACTATTACTAAGCTTAATGTGACACTGAAAATAGTAAACCCCCACCCATCGCCAGCTTTTCCCGTCAGCAGTTCATAGAAATAAATAATTTCAATACGAGTAAAAAAAACTCGATTTAATTTTATTTAAACATAAAGGAAAACCAATGAGACCATATTATTCAGGTGCGAATCCAGTAGGGAGCATGGTTCCCTTCCCCGTTTTGCCACTAAATTTTAAAAATTTCAATGCACATCTATATCATATGCTCTCAATTGTCTAATCTGAAACTGCTGTTCCCCCCTCCCCCGTTTACAGGGGCGGATCCAGAGATGTCCAAAAGGGGGGGCCCCCCTGAAATTTGGGCCGATCGCAACAACGATGCCCTAGGGGTCCGGGGGTATGCCCCCGCGAAACTTTGGTGTTCTAGACGCCTGAAAATAACATTTGAGGCGTTCTGGGCTATCATTTTTTTCTTTCCTTCCTTTTTTCTTTCTTTTTTCTTTTTTTTTTTTACCTCCCAAAAGGGGGGGGGGCCGGGCCGCCCCCCCTAAATCCGCCCCTGGTTTAAAAAATTATGGATCCGCCCGTGTTATTGTACAGTAAAAGTCTAAAAAAAATATAACGTTTCTCCAAAACATTACAACATAAAGTGTCCATAGAAAATATTGTACCCAGTATATCAATTATTAATAATGAAATGAAGTAGGCCTACATTGTGTTAATGTGCAACTAGTAATTAGTTAAATTGGTTGGAAAAGCATTCTAATCTGATACAGAGAAGAAAAATGTAGAAAATGTTTTTTTTTTTTTTTTTGTTTCCTGTAAAGAGAGTGTTGTTTGTATGCATTTCAGATGTACTTGTAAAATGATTTTGCCTGACAAATAATAACACCGGTAAACAACAATGAAATTGGCATTCTAATAGGCCTAAAAAAATTATTGTAGTTAATTTAGTTGTTTTCCCTTGTGCTGCCAATGTTGTACGTGTTACAAATCTGTGTTTTTAAAGAAAAAAAAGTACATATACAATACATACCTTTAGTAGGTTTTGTAGTTTGATGTAAGTCATCATCAATAATCATGTCATGTTCGGTGGTGGTTGTCGGGGTATTGCAAGGTGTATCATTGACAACCTTAGGGTTCGATAAAGTGGCTTCATTCGGTGAATGTTGGCTACAGGGCTCGCAAATTGAACCTTTTAAAATAATGAAAATGAATGAGAGCTGAAATCTGCTGTAGAAGTTGGCTCAATTATTCTTGGGGATATATAGAATTTTTAATAAAATAATAGAAATACAAATGAAGATCGACCTACCTGTTGCATTATTTTTCTCGTCCGTTTTAGCAGCATCATTAGAAACCATGTCAGTATCACACGTTATGTCATGGATGTTGGTCGTCTGCTTTGCCGTACTTTTAACCAATGGCGCAAAGTAGTCAGCCAATGTAGTTACTCGTCGTTTGAGTAACTCCTGACGTGGAGATGGACCTTGAACTGCCAAATGTTCAGTTTGGTCTCTACTGGAATCTCCAGATGCAGTTGGCAGAATCGATGATAGGCTTACTGCCTTGCCATTGGAACCGACACTGCTTGGTCGTGTGATGGTTTCTCCAGATAAAGAAGCCGAAGTAGACCTGGGCAAGATATCAGTTTTTCGGTCGACTAAGTTTTCTCCGGGAATGCCGGTGAATGTTGTTGAACCTTTAGACATTCTCTGCCGATATTAAATTAAGATCGAGTAACATTATTATTAAATGAACGGCGAGTGACTACATAAATTACATTTTTCCCCTGTCACAATGATAGTGTTGACAGAGCTCTGGAAAACGTTTTCAAATATGACATGCCAAAAGCAGATAACGCAACCGTACCTCTGGTAGCCACGCAACACTGCGTAGCAACAGCCTTAAATAAAGCGCATTAAAATAACTTTAATATTCTAATGAAATAGGGCTAAGGCTTAGGTTTCTTGTCGAAAAATAACGTTTTCTAGTGTCCATAATATGCAAAATATTTTCAGGAAAAATATGTTTAACTTACATCAGTTGGTCTTTCAGTAAAACGAATACCGGTGTTGTAACAAAACTGGTGAGCTAGGCTAATAGTAGTATGCAATTGTTGTAATGAAACAAGTTTCAGATTTTCGTATTCTCGAAAGAACTGTTGGATTTTTTTTGGAACGGAGCTCTTTATATAGCCTCTGAAGACTACGCAGTTCGTTATGCGTATTAATAGAATGCACGCGTTTCGCGAATTCGAAAAAAAAGATCGTGCTAAAAAAAGATGTGGCTTACAAAGTTCTCAACAAATCATTCTAAAATTCAATTCTGATCTAAATTGGAAATACTAAAACCATTAGCACAAGTAGGCCTAATCTGAGATCTCACTTTTTTTTTTTTTTTATAGTGTGCCGATTTAGACAATTCCTTCATTGTTATTTGTTTTTATTTGATTATGTACATTTGCGATACGTAGTACGGTAGTACGCTAAGCCAACTCGCGCACGCGGAATAAATGCGTATTTTCGAAGCACAGAATAATACGCTGAGCAGGCAATGATGTCATAAACATCAAGAAAAATGCCATTGTTTTATGACATCATCATTTGTATTCAGTGATAAAGACGAGTAAACATTTTCCATTAATAATAATAATCTAAGAAAGTTGCCTCTATGCGCTTTGCATTAACAAATAGAAACATAACCATGAAATATCCTAACCAAAAAATAACGTTCACTGCTCCATTCTCAAGGACTTTGAATCGCCAAAAGTTAGGGGGCTTACTGACAGTATTCATCGAAGCTCTAGTGAAAAATGATATCTAGTTAGCCTATCACATAATTTTATATACAATATGTTTAAAAAACGTTTCAGAATTAGTCAAAAGGAAAAGAAAAACATTTCATCATGTTTTGATATGTTACTCTATAATACTGTACATTTATCTCATTTTAAGCTATGTGCAGTAGATAATGAATTATTTTTTACCATGCCCTTTTACTCAGCAAACTTTAGACTATTGGGTCATAAAACGTGTGTGAATCGTCATAAAAAATAAAAATAAAAGTTGAGATTGTAATTTATAATTCCAAATGTACGGAAATGATCCCAATATGGCATATGGCTTTTCTGGTTGTCATGTCACCAATAGTGGTGTACAGTATTAGGTACAGTACCCATTTTGTTTTTACTTTCAGTGTACATTCGAAATAGAGGGGACCCCAGGATGATGGAAATTTACAAATAAGTCTAGACTACTTCATGGGGCCCCACCATGGTTTGGGGCTGAGGTACAATGTTTTATTGGTATTTCGTCGAGTGGTAATCACTAACTGTACAAATGTATGTTATTGCATTGGTGCATATTGTAAGTGCTGGGTCATTAACACAAACACAAATAAAATGGCATGACAGACTAGCACATCATTATTTATCATCCACTTCTCGATTTTATTCAAAATCATCTTTCTCAGATACAATAACTTGCTATATAAACAAAATAGGATATAAATTTATAATTGTTTTCATTTAGTAATCTATTATTTTACGCCTTTCCTTGTGAGCTAATTATGGATAACAATACCCTTGTTTTCTGTTATGATATCCAACATGCAATACTTGTGCAATTTTATATTTCTTAATTGATTTGATTGGTCTAATACATTATATTATTGCAGTGGTCATCAAATGGATGGTAAGCAGGCTACTTCAATCTGGCCCACAAATAATAATAAAGAAAAATAGGCCTCATCCATTAAATACACCAAGCTGCCAAACATGATCTGAATTCATTTTTAATTGTGATTATACAGTAGTTATGTATACATCATATCAATACTGTAATTGTAATGGAATTTTCCGGGTGTCAATAAAACTTAAGAGGACCAGGACAATGCATTTCTCCCACAAATATATATGTTTATGTTTGCTTACATTGTCATTTTGTAGAACCTTAGTTACAATATCCAAGGTTTAGGGAAATGGTCTATTGTGCATAGTAATACTAAATTCATATAATGTTTGAACACATTTTCATGATGAATATGAATGTATAATTTGAGAGTATCATCAATAAACAAATCTCACCTCAACCATGGGATAATGTTCAGGTAGATGAAACTGTTGCCTGAAGTAATCGCCCACTGAGTTCTATTTTACACAATCACAAATTTAGTACCCCTGGCCATTTAAAAAATTTCAATATGTTTGTTTTTATATCATTTATTGAAATATATTTAAATAATTATGTTACATATATTTTTACTAATTACAAAGCATGAAGCTCATGTGATCCCAACTAATAAAATGGCACCAGCCCAGGAATTTTTAGATACGTAAAATGCTGACATATGCAGCGAATACAGGGTCATGTCGTAATATGGAAGGCCTCATTTAGAGCGTCTAAATTCCTTTCCTCAGCAGCCTTGTATAATTCGGGGCGTCCCAGCAGTGATATGGACATCCGCAGTGTTGACCAGATGTTGTCGGACGTTACGGCTGCTTCTCTGTTCAGTGTTTTCCCTGAACGTTGTAAGTGCAGTGCTGTGAGAAAATGCTCTATGGCTTCCCTAGGTCACAAAAAGAAATTGGAATATTTATAATTAAAATTCAAGAAACCTCGAGTAGAACGAAGCAGTTACATAAATATGGTGGGTGGGGGGGTGGTGTCTGACATTCTACTGGCGCCTCAAATAACTAGGTCATTTTGGGGACCTTAAGACACTTCAAAAAATATTTTCCTTAATAATGCTACAAGCTGGGGTTAGGAGAAAAATATCTTTCTCCCTATACACACAATGATACTGTTTCTATTATTCTGTACACCAGAAAAAAACTGAATGATTTTATCTGCATTTTAATGAAAATTGATCTATTTAAATAAGAAATGTCATAATAGTTAAACTAAAAAAAAACAATTTTTTTTCTCTAGTGTTTTAAACTTTTCAGATTATCAAATTTTCATAGATAAAAAACTGTTGTATGCCCATATAATGTTATGATGTGCTTATAGTATGGTCATGATGTGTAGTCTGGACTTTACCTATATGATCTTAGGTTGATGCAGCTTATGCCAAGGTTGTATCTAGATCTGACAAAGCCTGGGTACAGCTGCAGTGCCTGTCTGTAGGCATCCACTGCTTCTTCACTCCTGTTTCCATTTGCTAATGTTGCACCCAGTTTATTCCATAACAAGCAGTCCTGCAAAATCAAAATCAAACAAAAGTTGGCAGTAAGTCATTTTTATTATTCCAACAGCATTTGATTTAATAGTGCTTACAGACCTTGGTATTCACACCTTGTTATTATCATTAAAGAATTATTATCATAATTAATTTATTGGATATATATTAAGGGGAAAAAACAATAGCCAAAGTATTGCCAGAAATATTTTAAATGATGCAATGTAAGAATTGTTAGTTCTTCTGTAGTTATCTATTTGAGAATAGCTTTCCTTGTTTCTGCTATGGCAGATTTGATTATCATTGCATTATGTTATATAGTACAAAATATCTATTATACTTAAAAAATTATATCTTACATTTGGTCTGACTGAAAGCGCAGCATTGAAGCAATCAACTGCCTTATCATACTCCTGAGAAAGGTTGAACAAGACCCCTAGTCCTCCTTGCACATCCGGGTCAATCTCTTCCGGAGACTCTCTGGCTGCCTCCAGGTACAGGCCTTGCACATGATGGTGGAGATTGCTGAAAATGCCACACAAACATTCTCTTGTAAATTATTGATGACTTATCTCAGTTGACTTGAAGCAATAGATTTACTTGTATTCATTAAAATTGCACTTAGTGATATATATTAAGACAATTTATTATCTTTCATAATTGTATGGATTTCAATGGGATTCGAACCTAAGACACTGATTATTGAACTATGGTACCAAGGTAATGCATTTTCTTGGATTTTATCCTTTACTATCAAGGTATTACATATGTGACCAGGTTCTCTAGGGGAAGAACTCCTAGAAACGCCCCTGTATGTCACAAAAACATAAATCACAATATTTGATACCTCCCTCAGTGAAGTATCATACATTCTGATTTTCAACATATTAATAAATACCCTTAATAAATGCATAACTGCAGATCTTAACTAATGAAGGAAGTTGCATATTGTGCATTTTATATTTCATCTGTATTAAATGAGAATAATAGCAGACAGTTACCACTATATTATATTATAATATAAATAAATAGCTTTGCCTTACCTGGACATCACTGAATTTATTGGCACGTCTGAATGATCAACTCGTCTTTTGAGTATATGCGAATATCTGGGATTGCTGCCAATCCAGTCTTGCAATGAGTAGAGAGCTTGTGTTTGCATAGATTCATTTGTATAGCTCACTGCCAATGCCATTAATGCTGTAAGGTTGTCTTTGTCTAATTCTAAACACCTGTGAACAAATTTAGTAAATGAATGGTGAATACAGTGGTGATGTAATCATATTTTAATGCCGAAAATTGCATATCATCTGATTACACTGCATGTGACTCAAGCCAGTCAGCCTGCCTGCTAGGGTCAATTTACATAATTGTTTTACCCAACATGAACTAAATAGCTTCAGTGGCCTACAGTATCCAAGAGTATTGATATGGGGGCTTCTGGGTGGGAGGGAGATGGAAAAGTATACAAGCACTAGCTTGAGATGATTGAGATGATGATGATACTGCACTGTAGTAACCCTTTTTCACAGCATTCTTCAGTGAGGGCCTAAGAAGCACAAACATTTGGGCATGTGTACCCACACCCACCTACCCTGATTTCACAGTGTAGCTATGACAATCATTCAAATTTGACCAATCATAATTTACCATCAATTTTGGAGGTAGTTTGGTGTTTGTAATAGCATGCAACTGCTTGCATAACTAAATTAGGCCCCTACTGTATATACCCACAGATTTTAGCATATTCAGTAATACCTTTATATATATAAGTTATAATAATAATAATAATAATTCTTTATTGGTCCTCATCCAATATGAAATTGGAAGTTTGGGCGGGGCGCCTGGGACCTATGGGGTTATATGGATATACACATATGTAGAAAAAGGCATCAATAGTGTGAAATGTACATACCTTCTTAATGCCAGTATTGCTGCATTTTCTTGTTCATTTTGTGCTTGAGTTGTGCCCAGGTATTGCCAACCCTGACATGTAACAACATCATATTAATATCCAATTCATCTTTTGAATACTTTCTTGTATGTATAATATAAATTCATTAAATTTAATGGCTTTCAATTGACAATATAATTTCTGTAATTAGTGATTCATACTTATTTATTTTATTTTATTAAAATACAGCTCACAACATATAATAAACAATAATAAGCAAGATGGAGAAAATCAAGTGAAAGTACACCTCTACTAGTTCAACTACATGAACATAAAGAACCAAAACATAATACGGTAGAACCCCTCCTTTGGGACACCCTATTAAGAGGACATTTTTTCAGGAACTAAATGAGAGAAAGCATATCTTTTAATGCTACGGCCAACCCCCTATTAAGAGGACACTTTTTTTAGTCCTGAAGGTACTGTATCCCCTTAATAAGGATTCTACTGTATCATAAACATTACAATAAAAGTAAATAAAAATATAAATTATACACATTAATCATTATAAAACAACATAATATAACAAAATTTAAATATAATTAACATAGAAATATTACACTCCGGTCAAAAAATAAACAATAATATAATTTAATTTACACAATATTTATATGTAATTCAATGATAAAGTAACAAATAATTATATTATAAGTATACTAGTTCAACCACCTGAACATAAAAAAGAAAAACACAATATCATAAACATTACAATAAAAGTAAATAAAAGTATAAATTATACACATAACTCAGTATAAAACAATTTACAAAGGAAATAATAAAAGGAACATAATATAACAAAATTTGAATAGAATACAAATAAAATTCAACCAAGTAATAGAAATACCTATCAAATATTACATTTAAACATATTAAACATACAGTAACGAGTTGCAGTCTTTACTAAGTATGACTTGGATTATGATGTAATTAACACACCTTGGCATTTTCAGGTCTTTCTTGAACCTCTGTTTCAAATAACAACACAGCATTTGCAAGATCACCTTCTTCCAACCGTTTTAATCCCTCTTGAAATGGATCAGTGTGATCCCTTAATGGATTATCTTCTTCGAATTGGTAAACCTGCAAAATCACCATTATGATATATCATTTCATCATCACTTACAGTATTATAGGCACTATCATTAGGTTTCTTGTAGTTTTAACTGCGCATTTCTGTGTCAAAGCCTATGACAAAATAATTCAACCTGTCATTATGAAATATTTTTTTCACGAATGTATGTGTTATGATATCTGAATAGTTTTAACTGGTTTGTTAAAGATGAGAAAAAAATGATCTGAAAGATAATATATTAAGTAAAACACAAGCCAGTACGTATATTTTTACCTGGTCAGATGATGTGGCATTTTCAAATTCACTCAGCCATGGATGGGAACCGGATAATTCATTCTTGGCTGCATTTTCCCATTCCGTTTGTAAACGATCCCAGAATTCCTCATCCGATGGAACAGTCTTGGACGACATATCAGTTATGAACTCAGATTTCCATTCTTCACTCAACTTCTGCAGAGAAAATTTTTGTGGGACCTTAGCGGAAATGTCCATTAGACCTGTATTCTCAAGCACAAAACAATTGAAGATTATTGAAGCCCACTAAACACGTCAACTTGAAATATTTACTTAATATATAAGCCAGCATCTAGGGCGAAACATAGCATGGAGCACTTCACAGCCCATCAACATTGCAAGCTGGGTAGCTAAGCATGGCTGGCCGAGAATGGTCATCGTGTGGTTCGAATTCTGGAAAACGAGGTTCAGAACCTGAATGCAGATCGCTGCACCAAACCGCCTTTCCAGTATATGATGACGAAGGTAATGATGGTCGGTTAACAGGATTATCCACTTTTTAACACAATGATAGAAATGATGTTGAATGAACAATGAAGACTTCAATAGGATGACAATATTATTGATAATGATCATATTAAACAAAGACACTATTTTAGAAGGAACTGCTTACCCATTTATTCAGGAAAGCCTTTGATGAAAATAGTTAACAAAGCCATAATTGTAGAAGGATATATACCTGTTCATTTAGAAAATCCTGTGACCACGCTTCTGCTGTGCTTTCGATGACATGACCATCTTTTTGTTTTACTTGATTATCTTCAATGACTAATTCACCATCACCTAATTTCTTTACAAACTTCATAAACTGTGGACAGAAGCAAAACATTGGTTCATTCAATTCAAGTTAGTAAATATTTATTTGTTAATTCTTTCAAAATACAAAAGAAGTGACCAAGGAGCAGAATGAAGAAAACAGTTTTTTAAACACAAAACCAAACAAGCAAAAATCAAAATAGTGAAAAAAATCCAAAAAAACTAAATTGATCAATTTATTGTACACATCAGTAAATCAAGCAGTCATTCATTCGATTATTAAGGGAACCTATTTGATGATCAACATATAGATTTCAAATTATTATAATTGATGACAAATCAAGCACAACAACTTTAAGATAAACAATTATTTAAAATTAAATTCCTTTATAGATCTTCCAATTTTTGAAGTATCAAGAAGACTCTTAGTACATTATGTAGACAGTTGTGGAATATGCTCTATAGAGTTGGTTCATAGATTATGTGTATAGTATTTCTGCATAGATGTTGTAAATAGACATGATTCATTGATCATGCGCATAGATCACGGTGGATATCAATGATGTGTTGTTGAGTGCTATAGCAGAAACAACGTAAAACGCAGCCTTGTCTTCACTTGTTCAAATCCAAGGTTTCAGTTGCTCAAACCAAGCTAGATCTTGGATAGATGCTCAATAAGCAAAAAACCTAGTGGAAACTTCCTCAATCATGTGCAATTATAACCCCTCAGAACTTCTTTGAAAGTAACTGGGGTACCTAAGTGTTTGTTTAAATATCTTAGCTCCTGTGAACAGGATCAGGCAGCAGAATGACTGTTTGGAAGTAAATTCATAAAAATGAGTTTGTACCACTAGGTACTTGTTAACATTTAATATAGATGCTGTATATATATTGGCATAAATATTCTTGTGATCTGTACACTTACTTCAGAGTTGTTAAATTTTGGATCATCTACAGCTCCAAGCAATTCATTGGCAGTTTTTGCTAAGTTATCTTCAGCTTTGTATTCATCAATCCTAAAAAAATTAGTGAGTTGTAAAACTAGATCACATGGGTTCAAATTGATCACATAGGTCAATGTCAGATAGGTCACATGAGCAGATTCAAATTTATCTACACTTGATTCCTGAGTTACTCAATTTGTAGCTAAAAGGCTGAAATAAGATGAGATTTGCATCAACACACAAAAACATAATAATAGTTAATGACAACTTACCAACCAACGTCATCTGACTGCTGTTCATATTCATTAAGCCTGAAAAAAAAAATATAGTCACTAAAAAACAAGTCAGCTAAAACGAACATGTGCATTTTACCCTCACACGTAATGTAGTGCATCGGCGGTCACAAAGATGTTGGAGGGACCATTTGTCACTTGGCAATTTTGATTTCCGAGTCATCATGGAGCCACTTGCCCACATACGCCTAGCCTTGGATATTCTTGCTAAGCTCCCACAAAACGAAAGCTTATTAACATAAACCTGCATTTGTGATACAACACATGCATTTGTGGGACCAGCACACATGCCAGGCCCTGTTCACATGCATTTGTGGGACCGGCACATATTCCGGGCACTGTTCACATGCATTTGTGGGACCGGCACATATTCCGGGCCCTGTTCACATGCATTTGTGGGACCGGCACATATTGCGGGCCCTGTTCACATGCATTTGAGGGACCGGCACATATTCCGGGCCCTGTTCACATGCATTTGTGGGACCGACACATATTCCGGGCCCTGTTCACATGCAATTGTGGGATCAGCACATATTCCAGGCCCTGTTCACATGCATTTGTGGGACCGGCACATATTCCGGACCCTGTTCTGATCGGTTGGTTGTTGAGTTTGATCAACACCTCCAGATTCTATTAAGTGCAGCACCAGAAACAACCATTGCCAAATAGGATGCTTTAGCAGTGGCGGATCCAGGAATTCAAAATAGTGGGGAGCCCAGTGAGGGAGTTTTTCACCACAATTTGGGGCTGAGGTAAGAAAAGAAAGTTTATGATTATGGCACCTCAAGATGGCCGGAAATGACACACTTAAATTTAAATATATTTTTCTTATTTTCTCCATTTTCTCATAATTTTGACTCCCCTTTGAATCTGCCACTGTTTAGCTCAGGAGGCAGTGTAGATACACCAAAGATCACTTGTTATATTCCCACAGCAGCCCAGATTTTCTTTGCTCCACTTTATTTTTAAACATTGAACCATAGACATACCATAATTTCTCAGCACTTCCAGAGAGGTACTCTTCAGCCCATTTAGCATTTGGATTTTCAGGCAGAATTTCAGGACCAACTGCAAAAATTAGTACAACAAGAAATATGACAACAAAAAAGCATCACATTATTAAATTCATTCAAGAGGGCCCCTGAATATCAGACAACCCTTCGTTATACACTGAAAAGGTCACCCTCTATAAATATGGTAAAAAAAAAAAACAAGAATGTTGACTTTTCATAAACAACAAACTGGATTGTTGTAAATTCATATTCAAAATGTTTACTTCTTATATATTTCAATTTAATTTTTAAACAAAATCAACAAACAGAATACAAATATTTTTAAAAAGTTTTAAAAAGTGAATAAAAATATATTTCAATTAATAAAAATAATAAACAAAGTAATAGAAGTATCTTTAAATACACAAATTATATTTAATAATATATTTAATAATAATAATATATTTAATAATAATAATAATAATTTTAATAATAATAATTAAAATAATAATATATTTAATAATAATAACTAGCGCTAACTTTTTTTTTATTGTTCTCTTATTTCTTCATTATCTATAGTTCCCCATAAGGTAGGTTTTAGTGACATAATAATAATAAAACAAATTAATTACCAGCTTCTTTTTGACTCTCCAAAAAATCTCTCGTCCAATCTGATGGCCTTTCAGTTGTTATGTCTTCTATCCTTTCTTTCTCTGCCACAAGAAATTCTTGAGCCCAATTGGGTTGGGTGGCCAGATCAGCTATAGCTGGTGCTAGATTTGTATTTTAATGAGGGGTATTATAAAATTATCTGACAGTTAAAACAGCTTCATTAATATCTACACCACTGATATTTGTCATTATAGCATGTAACATTGATCTTGCTTAACTCAGCATCCATATCACCATATTCATTTTTATCACTTTCGATAAAACATGCCTCCTTATTATTTCACTAAAAAAGTTATTGTTTTCATTCTCTCCATCCTCATTCTCTCCATCCTTATCTTCTTTATACTTCTCTCCATCCTTATCCTCTTTATCATTCTCTCCATCATCCTGCCCTTCCTCAACCTCTTTATCATTCTCACAATCTTCATCCTCTTCATCATTCTGACCTTCCTCATCCTCTTCATCATTCTGCCATCCACATCCTCTTCATCATTCTCTCTATCCTCAGCCCTTCCATCATTAATATTTTCATCTCAATACCTTGAGCTGGGAGTTGCCTTCTATGTAGAGCATCCTCAATATCTTGCATTTCTTGTAACAGTGCATTCATATGAAAACTTTGTGGAGCTGCATTATAGTGGTGTTCTGCTAAAAACTCTCCAACCAACTGGGAAAAAGGAAAGAAAAAAATGGTTTGATAACTGACATGATTCAAGACAACTTTAATGATCAATCTAGCTCCTGAGATCCCTGTGTAATTGGGCCTTGCGCTTTAAATAAGCTGCCGGATATGCATACCTCTGGACATGCATCAAATCGTTGTGGGATTAAAATAAATATTATGCAAAGAAGTTACAGGAACAGAAGATTTTGATGTACTTACCTGTTGTTCTGACAACTCTGTGCGATGACCTACTCCTGGGGCTATGTGAAGACCTTCCTGGTGCCTGGACTTATCCTCCATAAAATGGCTTGTCAATTTCATCAGGGGATTGCTTGTCCCACATTCTCCTTCCACAAAGTCACGCACAGCCATTGTGATCTGGAATACATTAAAATAATTTTTTTTTAAATAAAATTTTTGAGGTATGTCTGAAGTCAAATGACACATTTTTAGATTGTTCAAAGAATGAGGGACATGATGGTGCCGAGCCCCAATTTGCCAAAACCCAGTTTGCCGAATACCAAATCAAAGACTGTGAAACCCAGTGTGCCGAATCCCAGTTTGCCAAAAGTGAACTTAAAAGTACAGTAACATCACTTAACAACAGCATAAGATTCAATTAAACCAGTCAATACAGTACAAGCGGATGCCACTTCCTATTTTTGTTTTTCATCCTTTTCTGATTCAAATTTGCTGCAAAAAAAAAAACAAAAACAAAACAAAACAATCTCATCATTACTTGTGGATACTAAAAATTCATCCATGTTATAGTTCACACTACTATAAATGCATCTGCTCGAACTGGCACCTCTCGAATTAGCCTCCATTAGCATTCGCTTGAAGTAGGCCTACTGTATTTACTATATTATTGGAATTGTTGATCCCATTGTTCAGTGTTATTTTGTGTTCGCTATTCTTTTTTTTTATTGAGAGATAGGCCTAATTATTAAGACTAAGGGTAAGAGCGCACTTTTTCTATGCTGAAATTTAAAGTCACCCTAGGAATAGGGTCAGACCTAAATATTTCACCGTCTTGATTGCCAGTTGGCCTTATATTTTTGTTTAACCCCACTCAAACCTTGCAAGTTGCATATAATTATTAATAAAATAGAATAGATAAGGAAGTAGGACTAGCCTAATAGGGGTCCACTCACTATAAAGTAGGCTAGCTATTGCCGGCCTAGGCCTACACTATATATAGCCGAACAATGGCCCTAGCAAGACCTATTAATAGGTCTAGGTCCTATGCCTAAGTTCTACTGGAGGCTAGGCTAGCCAGCCTCCTAGCTTAGCCAAGCCTAGCAGTAGCCTATCCTTCCTAGGCCTAGAAGCAGAGCAAGAGCTTAATTAAGAAGGGTAGGCCTAGCCTAAAGGGCACCAATATTCAAAAGATGAAAAAAAAAATACTTACGTACTATCAATTATATAAACGTTAATAGCAGTTATTATTAAAAGTCTCGTGTGCTTCTATATTTGTCTAGGCCTAGGCTAGCAGTACGGCAACATCTTTCACCAGAAAATGTACATGCGAAATCGACAGGTATATAAAGTATGCCAAAACAGGATTCGATATGTTCGATCTCCATAACCGCGCTACGTCTGTTTGGAGTCTACTATTTCATTGAGGCTGCGGTACAATGTATGAGGCGCCAAGTGTAAATTTATTATTTAACACAATTATTTATATATAATTCATTATTTAACATATAATTGACTAGATCACCCATTATTTATATATAGTGCATTTACGTCTAAAAGATTATATGTAAATAATTGCGTTAACGTTTCATTATTTATATATAATTAGTTTACTGATTACATTATATATACATAATGAAAGGCTAACCAAACATTATTTATATATAATAAGGTTACTGGCTTCATTATATATAAATAAGGAAGGGGAAACACATCGTTATATAAAAAAATTATGAAAAATAACTTACAATTATTTATATATAATAAGTTCACTGATTCCATTATATATAAATAATGAAAAGGTAACAAATCATTATATATAAATAATGAAAAGTAACTTACGATTATTTATATATAATATAAGTTCACTGATTTCATTATATATAAATAACGAATTGACTTCAAAGTCATTATTTATAAATAACTGCT
>NW_022755918.1:85220-89047 GCF_011630105.1 Anneissia japonica
TTCCTGGTAAATTTTCACAAATTAAATTGCAGTTTATAGAAGCATTTAACAAGCTCGCGGTAAAAAAAAATCAAATGTAACAGACATTGCGAAGTACCCAAAATTAATAAAATAAAAACTAACACCATAAAACGAATGGCACGCATAGACTAATAATTGACGGCTGTACTCGCAACTAGTATCGGATTGTCGATGCCACAGTAAAGATCAAAGGACTGTACGCACGCGCTATGTTCGAGAGCGGAGATGTGCGTCCTTTTGTTGAATTACCTTGTATATAATAAGGTTACTGGCTTCATTATATATAAGTAAGGAAGGGGAAACACATCGTTGTATAAAAAATTATGAAAAATAACTTACAATTATTTATATATAATAAGTTCACTGATTCCATTATATATAAATAATGAAAAGGTAACAAATCATTATATATAAATAATGAAAAGTAACTTACGATTATTTATATATAATAAGTTCACTGATTTCATTATCTATAAATAACTGCTTTTACATTTCTTTATAAATAAATAATAGCTGTCGCAAAACCATAATGCTTGGATTTCAAACTCATTACAGTATCAGTGTAATGCACACGTGTTATCGTGTCAAGATCATTATGTAAATAATGGTTTTTACTTCCAATTATATATAGGCCTAAATAACCGTTGAAGTGGAGTGCCATTATTCCTAAATAATGACATCGTAGGAAGCATGGTTTATAAATAATTCGTTATGCAAATTACGAAGTAATAAATATTCACCAGTGCTCTAAAGTTACAATTCGGTTCTGTATTCACCTATCGAAAATGACAAAGCAAGGTATACCGCAGATTATTGAATCGAGTGGTGGCGCCAATAATAATAATAATAATAATAATAATAATAATAATAATAATAATAATAATAATATTAATGATAATAATAATAATAATAATAATAATAATAATAATAATAATAATAATAATAATAATAATAGTTCAATGACATTAATTTAAAATATTTTGCGTTCTGTTAGGACAAAAGCTCGCTTGGATAGCCTCATGATGCTTGGAATACATCGCGATAGGAGGAAGCAACCTCGACCTTGACATCGTGGTTGACAGATTTCGTGCAAAATTTCCATAATGTAGCCATATATCCGTGGCTGCCTGGAACCCCAGCGCAGTGGCATAAGCAAGAATTTAGTCTAATGAAACTTGTTTATCATCTTGATACCTTCCGACGAAAATATCACCGAAAAAATAGATAAAACGACAATTGAATGACCAACAAAGACAACTGAAGACAATAGTTTGTCATTAGAAGTTATTTAGTATAACTTTATTCGGAAAATTGATCTCAAGATCGAGTTGCCGTCTCCGGCGTTGTCAGTGACGTCGTATGATTAGTGTGCAATTTTTACCAATTAACCCCTAAGTAAAAAAATAGTTCAGCCATGTAGTACCTTGCAAATCAATCCAGAAGCCTGGTAGTTTGTTGATTGTTTATTGGTAGCGTCCTTTCGCTGCCAAGTTTTTTGGCAGTTGCGTCCCATTGACATCCCCTTTTCAAATGTTAAAAAATAACCAACATAAATTTTATTAAAGTGCCATTCTCCAACTTTATCTCATGCAGCCACACACATGACGGGGCTCAGGTGGATATAGTAATTTTCCTAGTTTTTATGTATGACATTGCCATTTTCCGGCATCAAAATTCCCCAATTTTTAACATTTTCTCACCTCCATGATGGGGATAGGCCTTTGTGGATATAGTAATTTTGTTGTTTTTTATTTGCCATTTTCCTGCATCTGAAAGTCTCTAATTCTAAAAATTGTTTTTACCTCATCTATAAAGTCTCAAATTGACTCTTCTGCGCCCCAAAACCATGGTGGGGCTCAGGTGGATATCGTAAGTTTTGTACTATTCAAGTGCTTTTTTGTGCATCTAACGAGTCTCAACTTCTCAAAATGTTCTCACCTGAGCTGCAACCATAGTGGGGCTCAGTTGAATATGTTTTGTTAGAATAGTATGTACTTAAATTTCATTTTCGGGTACTATAATTAAAATTGGGGTTTTTTTCTTTTTACTCAATTTGTCAAAAACATTATTATTTATTAGGTAATGTAAGTTCCATTTTGGGGCATCCAGTGGTATAAAATACTGAAACTTTTGCGTCACCGCCAACCACGATGGTACTGACGTGATGTGGACTCTCATTACATCAGCACCCCCTTTTTTTAAATATGGATACGCCACTTTGCTGAAAACAATAGTTAAGACAAATATATTTCCATTCGTTTTGTTGTTCATGTAAATGTCTGATAGGTTATTACTTTAAAACAATGCTAAACACAGTGTCAATACGAACATTTACACATGTAAGACTCAGCTAAGCGACTCCGAATTAAAGTGGAATTTAGTGGTTATGTAACGTTTGTCATGCACTGTATTATGTGCTATAGAAATGGAAGACAATAATGTAATGGGAATGAACGTCTCTGGCTAGTGTGGATTTAAACAATGTCCTAATGGCAATGTTCAAAATAAATGTAAATCAAACAAATATGGCTGTTGGGGTGAAAGGGGGTGTATCTTTGTAGTTAGGCAGTTATATACTGTCTTTATGTCTAAACTAACTTTAATTTTAACACCGGGTATCCATTTTAAAAGCTGCTAAGAGTTTCGTGGAGGTCCTTTTCGTCGCTCTGTTTTTGAATATGTATGGTTGAGTTTACTTTGTCATGAATTGCAAAGAACATGAATAAAGAAATAAAATGAAAAATGTAAAAAATATGTCTATATGCGTACAACAACCAGATTATAGAATTTACTAATAGATCAATAACTTTCCAATGATAACCACAAGAACTACATTACTCCACCAAATTTTAGAAACAATAGCAGTATTGTACAAATAAACGGCATCATACTTTTTATGTTAATCATCTATTTATTTTGGCGCACATTCATCATACAGTGCTCCTATCATTCCTATCATTATCAAAATCGAACGCACAATGAACAGATCATAATTATGCCTATACAAAAAAATTATTAGATCATCACTCCAGCCTGCGTCAACAAAATTGGGAAATATTGATGCGGAAATTTAAAAAAATGTTTCTTTTCCTTGGCCGCATCATTTTTTCAACAGCATAAAAAAACAATGTAATTTTGTGGTTGGAAATACGTTTTCTTTAGAAAACAATAAAAATTAAACCTGTTTTTATACAATATTTACAATATTCTTGCCAAATAAAAAAGTCCCTCCCTCATTTATTAAAAGAAGCAGTTGTTCTGATTTAAAATAAAATAGTGATCTAATAATTTTTCCTATGTGCCCTAAATTGGCTATAGTGGGACACAGTGATAAACTATAAATATCTTGTTTTTAATATTTTCAAAAAAAAATCCTATTCTCTTTCATTGTGTCCAATGGTTGCCAAATTGGCTATAGTGGGACACAGTGGTAAAGTACAACTGTCCTCTTTAATATTTTCTAAGTTAATCATTTTCTTTTTCATTGTGTTCAGTGACTGCTAAGAGCACATAGAAAAAATTATTAGATTATCACTCTTTAAAAAAAATAAACGGTGAGGGAGGCGTTTTTTAATTTTTTTTTTAAATCCGAACAATTGATTATTTCGCTTTTGTTTTAATTGATGAGGGAGGGACTGTTTATATTTGGCTAGTAATAATAAATATTGTATAAAAACTGGATTAAATTTTATAGTTTGTATCTGAAGTCACAGATTTGCATTGTGTTATGCTGTTAAAATAATTGATGCGGCAAAAAAAAAAAAAAAAAAAAAAAAAATTATTCCCGCATCAATATTTCCCGAATT
>NW_022755918.1:90138-96206 GCF_011630105.1 Anneissia japonica
GGGGATGGCTAGCCCCCCTATTCCCCACCCCCCCCCCCCCCCCCCTCTAGATCAGCCACTGATTGGTGTTTTGTATTTTAAAAAAGCAAACTATATTTGTAATTGAATTATATAATTTTGTAATTGTATTTGTAGATTAACGATTTAGGTCTATATTTGTAAATGGGAGCAACTTTAATTGTGTAATTGTTAATCACCATAGGAATTTAAATTATTTTTACGTATGTAGGTGTATCAGAATAGTGTAGTAATGTGAAACAGGGGTGGTTTTGCCACTATAATGTCAATGCATATTAATGTTATGTGCTACTCATTTATCTATTCTGGAACTGTTGTGTGCCCCCTCCCCCTTTGAAAAATCCCTGTGACAAGTATCAACAGTACAGTAATAATGACATCATACCAATTTTCTTCTGAAGTTCAAAACCGACTGTTTTTTTTTTAAACTTGTGGAAAGGATAACATTGACTAAGTTAGTATGATTTAAGATATATCATTATTTTTATGAAGGTGGGTATGTTTGTTTGTTTATTTATTTATTTACTCTAAGATAGAGATGGCAGGCTATAAAGGAAATTCATATTCCCAATAGGATTCACTTACCATATACATTCAGAACAAAGAGAACTTATTAATTATTAACAAAGAGAAATTATTTGCTAACCTAAAAATCCATTAAATACGACTTGCTATACATAAGGTTATAGGCGTCTTCCCCGTCTTCCAACCAACTGGGGCTTTCCCCTGCCTCCCAGGCAAAGCTTGAGCAAGTTGCTAGCTTAAAAATAGAAATAATACAAATTTTAAAGTAATTCGGAAAGAACTCGCACAGGTTGTTGTTCGCACAAGTGGATCTTCTTCCGCTCGAACTAGCATCCGCTCGAAAAAAAATCCGCTCGAATTCGCTCAAATTGGCCTTCGCTCGAAGTGGCATCCGCTCGAATTGACTGGTTCCCAGGCTGGGACATGAAAGGTTGTTGTTTGTTGTTATTTCGCAATTCGCGACGTCATCAACGAGTACAATACATTCAATCCCGTAACATGATTGGTCTATTTTATTCTAATTTGCATAATGAATTTTTCCAACAATTTTGTCTATTTAAAAAAAAGTGTGTAAGTTATGGAGATGGTAGCAATCATAAATCGATTATAAATTTAATTATACATTTGTAGACAAAAAATAAACCCTCTTGGCCCACGGCCCATTTTTTTGACACCATGACCATGTGTAATATTAACCTGCAGTGTATATATACGAAGAATTTTTTCTAGTAAGATTGACTAACTGGTACTTGGTGGTACTAGGTTTATCGCATTTATGGCTTAGGGACCGCGGTTTACCTCCCTCCGTTTAGTCATGCTGGATCAGGAGTAGTAAACTCAGCGATCGTGGGTTCGATTCCCACACGGGGCAAGTTTTTTTTATCTTTTTATATATTTATATTTTTTAAATTTATTTTTTGAAGGTCGTGGGTTCGATTCCCACACGAGCCAGTTTTTTAAATTTATTTTTTAAAGACAGTTTAGTTGATGGTGGATGATAGCAAACCTGGAGGTTGTGTGTTCAATTCCACACACACGAACCATTTTTTTTTTTTTTTTTTTTTTTTCTATTTTTTTTTTTTTCCTAGACAGGATTGTTCATTCAATTCATATTGAAATTAGTGTTTTAATGATGATTTTTTTCTTTCATTCAATGGGAATTCATGTATTTTATATGAGAAGGTCGAAGCTATGAATATTCAGCTTTCCGTTTACTGGATCCGCCACTGATTATAGCTCTGGAGTTGGAACATGACCGAAGTCTGTTTTGGTATACCAAATATACCTCAAATCGATCGATGCGAAAATGGCCTAGAGCGGACTGTCAACTCGCGTCAACAAACATCAACTCAGGTCAGAAGTCGTTTTAATGGCCCATTCCTTTTCTATTGCTTATCTCATTGTAAGTTCTATATACTTTCCTTTTGAGCATAAGAAAATTAACAGAACATTCACAAATTAAACTTTTGATAATGTGAAGAAATAAATTATTACAAGGAAAGAAAATTGACCAAATTTAATTAGGAAGAATGTAACAAAATGATGGCGGATCATAAGCCTTTAATTGATTTTCTGATTGGTATAATAAATATAAACATAATAATAATATGACAAAAAGGCATAATAATAACATCAATAACACTAATAAAATTAATAACAAACAGAAACAATAATAATTAAAAAAAATTATGACAGTGACTTCTGCAAAAGAAATAAAATGGCAGTATTTCAATAATTAGTATGTAAAGATAGTAACTCGTCCCTTGGATATTATTGCCAAGATTCCACACAAAAAAAAAAGCATACACACATGCATTTCTGGGATACAAGTGTTTCTGTAACAAATTCAGTCTAAGCGGAGTTTGTTCAGTTGTTAAGTGTGATTGGCACTCTGGAAGGCCCATTGAGTCGGTAGTCTTTTTTGGAAGGTAGACATCTAAGTAGTACCGAGAAGAGGCCGACATCCATGTTGCTAATTTACAAATGCAGAAGTATAGCGAATTTTGATGTCATAGATGTATCCAGATTGTACATTTACTATACTGTAGTTCATTTTAGCATTACTAACAGCCTCCCCCACTCGTATCTAGGCAATGTTTCACCTACTATGTATATACAGTATTGTAATGTGTATTTTGTATGAGGTGGAAAATAAAGACTCTGATTACCAGTGCCATGAGGAGTGTATTAACACAACAGATAATGCATATGGTGCAAAGACAAGCCAAACCAGTTACTCATCACATTTTTAGTTATTAATACAGAGTTAAAAAGTAAAATGAGAGCTATAAAATGGTAAAAGAATCATTTAAATCCGACATTTCCTTATGAAAGTTAAGTGTTTAAACATACAGCTGTTTAAAGAACAATTTCATGATTTCGTGCATTTCTCAGGCAGAAACCATCACCAAATTGTTAAACATTTTTGTTTTAACATTAAAAATGAGGAAAGTAACAGCATAATAATATATAGGTATATAAAGTTTTGTTTAGAGCAATAAAATAGATTTTTAAAAATTTTGACATTTCAGCATGTTTTGGCCATTATCTCTCAAACACGATTTGCGACGAGTGACTGGTTTGGCTTGTCTTTGCCACATATGCATTGCACAACACTCAGAATTTTATCCCAAGACACAGAGATATCAGCCTTTTCCCAGTAAAATATTTGCTCCAGTCTCCCCAAAAAAATCATGGTCAAGTAGTAAAAATCACCTTATTTACGAGTTAGCGCCACTCAAGCGATCATCATCGAGACCTCCACTCACCTTCACACCCGCATCAGCTCCCCCACTTCAAAACTTCTAGCTACACAACTAATCCCCTCACCACCAATGATCATCATAATTTTTTTTTAAACAATTTCACAAATATTTTATGATTCATTTTATATTCTCCTCACTTTCCCATTGTGCCTCCATTAGCCCCATCAGCTTCCCATTTTAATATCCTTAGATACATCACCGCAAGCATCTTAACCACCAAGCTACTGTTAACTTACCTCTAATCATCATTTGCAATTCTTTTGAAAATAATTTCACAAATATTTGTATGATTCCTTTTATATTTTAATAAATCAAAACATACTAATGCTAACAAATGTACCGTACTTGGATATTAATGTACAAAAAGTATGAAAAACTAGAACACACTTCGTACATTTCTTTATCAAACATAACATCAAATTAATAATAATAATAAATATAATAATGTAAAAATAAACCATGAACAAATTTACAGTAAATTTTTGAAGTACAAAGATAGAGTATCTGGATCACTTTGAAATAGATATGCAATTTATCAATTGCAATCATAAGGAATAAATACTGTATACACTTATTGGAAGATAAATTTGACTTTAGGCCACTTTTAGAATTAATCAGAAATAACAATAAATAAATAAATAAATAAAGATGTTTCAAATTGACTTTATAAATAATTTAGACATAATTACTTGAATCATTGATATCAGGAGAAGCCAAAATCAACAAAGTGATAAACTTGTTTACACAAAATTTGTGTGAACCAAAAATAACATTGTTAAGGTGATTGGCTGGATTGTAAAATAAGGGAAACTGAACCAGTCAAATAATCTATGATTTAGCTTTCACTTGGCTGTTCAGCATCTTGAGGTTCTGGTGGTAACTGAAAAAGAACAAAAGGACTGAATGTTACTATCTCTTGAACAAGTACAGTGCAAACCCCAATTCAAGACCCCTCTAATTCAAAATACTTTTTTAAAAAACCAAATAACAATCTTTTTAACACAAACCTAACCTACAAAGTTTTTAGGTCTCAAAGGTGGTCTGAAATTGAGGTTTGAACTGTACTATAAATAACATAAGTAAAAACAACAACAAATATTAACAACAAAATCAACAAAAATACACAAGAATTTTTCCATGTTTACAGTTTCATACATCACATAAAGCAGATGAAATTATTTTAGTTAGGTAGTCTACATTTTAGCTAGAACTCCCTGTGGGTTTCTCCCAATTTTTCAAGCAATCTTAGCTCTCCCGAACTAATTCAGAAATTTGCAATTTTTGCGCTCCGAAAAGGGAATGAGGACGTTTGTTAGGGAGACGGTTCGTACGTGGCTTCCTGGGTCGGACTGTTCCATTTATTTCGAAGAGGTGTTCCATTTGGGAACAATGGCAATTAGTTGGTTTATTCACAAAATAGACTTCACGATTGTTGCATTATCGCAAAAATTTCAAAACTTAAGGGCATGTGAAAATAAAGGGCTTCACAGAATACTTTTTTCAAGCCTGAAATGGCGATTCATTTATACACATTTCTGTATCTGTATGCTATTTTAATAGAACAGCATACAAGTACAGTACAGCAAAAAAACAAACCTTTGCTCTAAGCTCTGCATTTTCTTCTGTTAACTGTTCAACTTTTTGCCGTAGTTCAGTGACCTCCAGCCTAAGAACCTCGACATCAGCTGTGTCTGGTCCAGTTTTGCCAATGTGCTGTTTCAAAAAGCTGGTTAACAGTGAATAAAGGAAATTATACAGTATTAAATCATGAAATTTGCATACAAAAACCACTGATTCCAACAGGACTTAACCTGAAGTTCTACTGATTGCGATTTGGTTGTCAACACCTAATAAGGTTGACTAAACATACTATATACAAGTTATACAGTATTCATAAATTATATAGAAATTACCAATAATTAATTCTCAATACCAATTCATCTACAATAAAAAAAATAATTTTCAATCATATCATGGCTGTATTCAACTGCAAATTTTTGTTAAATCTTTTGTTTAAAACTTTCACCTAAATACATGGATTTATCTTTCAACAAATATATATGCCTACTGTAATTGCATTTGTTTAATTTAGTAAACAGTTTAAGGTGGAAAAACTATTCTAAAAATATTAAATAATATAATTTATGATGCCCATTCGCATTAATTCTAGAACATTTTATTAATTAGATTATTTCCATCTTTCAAATATTTTATCACATTAAAGGATACTCCAATGCATTGGTGGGTTTTTCAGGCTCTTCATAAAGACCAACAAGTACTCTTGTCAGTGTATCAAGAACACCTGACTTCTCAAGGTATTTTCTGAACTCCTCTCTCTTTGAATCTGCTGGCTGGAAAAGAGAAATATTGGAAAATGTGATATTGTTTCATTTAGGGCAAATAGAAAATTTATTAGATTATTACTCCTGCCCGCGTCAAAAATTTTGGAAATATTGATGCGGGAATAATTTTATTTGTTTTATTTATTTTTTTGTTGCATCACTTATTTTAACTGCATACGAACAACTTTGCAAAAGACAAATGCTCACAAAATATAAAGGAATTCGCTCCGAATTCGGCAGACTTCAAACTAGGATTGTTAATTCATAGCGTGCGTGTAGACTCACCTACTATACAGTATAACTATAATTAGTAGGGTGTTCCCTTCCATTTGGTGCTCGAGTAATCTGCTGTTTTTCACCGGAATATAGGCCTAGTTTTTGGATAGGCCTCTGAATCACAGGGCAGTTGTGTAAATGC
>NW_022755918.1:96306-128687 GCF_011630105.1 Anneissia japonica
TGCCTTGGTCTGGCCTAGGCTTTTTTAGCTTCATGTATGTAGGGTTCTAGCATAGCCTTGGCTAGTACTACTACTAGCAGAGTCCAGAGTCCATCTATAATAAATTAAAATACAGCAATAACCCCACACCTGCCACTGGTGTGTTGGCTAGGCTTTCTCACTCACTCACTCACTAACTCTTAGCTTACTTACTGTACCGTGTATGAACGGTAGTATGAACAAACAAAACTTGGTGGCAGGAACAGTTTGGCCAAAATATATGGCCAATAATGTTCAAATATAAAAGTGAAAACATACTCTAAATGTAGTCATATTCGGTCTGATGGCAACAAAATCGAATTAAAAAGGTGTCAAAAATACTCTTGCTCTTCCCTCCTAAAACAGCACTCTTGTTTGGTTACTATGCGCAGAAAAAGTGCGCACAAACAAGATTCATCTGACGTCATTCTGCTCATCCACAAAACACCCATCAGCGCAGAAAAACACAAGGATTTGAGCTACCGGAAAAGCTCTATCCGTTGTTTTTGCCGTAGAGGGCACCCTCCAATCAAAAACTGATCAAAACAACTTTGAGCATTGCGGCATGGTTTGATGGTGAATGACATAGGCCTATGTCATGTTTGTTGGAAGTGGGAGATGAATTTCATTATTTAGATCATTTTCATTTTTTGGTATAAATTTAAACTTCTGAAAGCTTGTTTAATCGAACTTAATAAAGTTTTATCACTGGTACAATACGTAGTATAGGCCTAGGGAATAAAACGCCTAGGCCTAGCTAGCTAAGCTAGGAAGGGGCCAAGCTAGAGGCTAGGCTAGGACCTTACTTAGGCTAGGCCTAGTAGTAGGTAGGCTAGAAAAAGAAAGAAGGTCATTCATTCATATACCTAGTTAGAAGCTAGGCTAGCGTAGCTAGTCCAGGCATGCCCTGATTTATTCTACTCTAACTGATGTTGACCTCTTATTAATAATAACCTAGGCCTAGGTAGGGTATACTACTAGACAGAGCTGGGAAGTAAAACAGTGCATGCATAGGCTAGGCTAGACTTGCCACAAGTCTCTAATTTATGGATTTTTCGTAGTACATTAGCGCATTTCGGAAAGCGCCACCAGCGTCAGTTTATGTTGAGAAACTTTTTTGATGAGAATTGAGAAAAAGTATACTATGGAACACCATGCAAATAAGTAATATTGAACGCCATTTGTGCCAAAATCGATTTATTCTTAAGCATTTCAACTGATAAGACAAAGATTAGGGACTGGAACCCAGTCTAATGTTAGGCCTGCCTTAGTGCCTGTTATTCTTCAGATTAGAGCTCAATTTCAAGCAGGCTTCATTCAGAGGTTTTGCAACCACCTGACATACTGTAGAGTTTGTTAGTTGCATGGATTATACCTTAAAAACCAGTCGAAATTTGCACGAAAAAATGCTTTGGAAATAGGTGAGCAAAAATTACTGCATATCCACGATATATTAACTTAACCAGACTGTATATATCCTCTGCGCAAAAAATTTGCCTAGAAATCTGTCCACACATTTTGGAAAATAAGGGCTGAATTCCGCACAGATTTTGCCAAAAATTAGGCTTTGAACTAATCTTAATATATAATAATGTATTATGCAATAATTACGATTCTGCGCACCAATTTTCCTAGTGCTTTTGAGGTCATCCATGCAATTAAAAATCTTTACAGTACGGTAGCCTAATACCTTGGTTGGTATTAAGATTACAGTGTGTCAAAGCCAAATTTTCGGCAAAATCTGCACTTAATTTTTGACGTGTGCAAATGGATTCTGCTAGGAAGAAGCTACTTCTTCCAACTTGAAACTCCTGTGTAGGCCTAATGACCACAAAAAACATTAATAATTTATGCCAGCTAGGCTTTGGTACAACTTTCTTTGTATTGTAACCTTCTATTCTAAATCTGGTATTTCTGGTAAGGTTTTTCCCAAAATGATAGTAAACATCGATTTCTTGTTCAATATAACTTCATTGCTCTTAAGTTTGAATTTAACTAGTGCCTGTGATGTGACAAATGCATGCTCAAATATAAATTTCCAGATCATTTTTTATAGGTATACTATGTAGATAGAGTGCTCAAGTATCTACTTGCCTAACTCGAATCATCTCTAAGTCGATCTTCTTTTACATGCCAAATTGTTGTGTTTTCCATTAATTATGGATCCGTAAGTCAAATTTTATGTAAGTCGTACATTTTTTCAATGGCATTTTGAATTTGACGGCAAGTTCAACTGTATTACTTACAGAACTAAATAGATTTTTTAGAAAATATACTGCAAATTAAAACTTTTCATTTTTCTTCATATTACAACATACTGTAGTACAGTAGTTTTCATTATGAGTGAAGCACTGACTCATTTGCGTGCTGCATGTTACCAACTTGGAGATGGCAAAGCTGCCCAGAGGAAGGTAATATGTTTCTTTGTTTTAACTACAGTAATTTCTGGTTTTTTATTGTTTTGTTTGTACTTGAAGCTCAACATAAGCCTTGTTTACTGGGTGTTTGCTATAAGATAGGTAACAATGATGATCTCTAGTCGCGTGTCTACACGATAAAAAAATTATCGGTTGTACCAGGTAGTCACATGAATAAAACTGACTTGAAAAAAATTGGCCGCATTGCTGCTTGTTTTGTTTTGAAACCCTTTGTCAAAGAAGTTTTAAAATGTATGTAATTGATAAAAACATAATTAATCAAATGATAATAATGGTATTCACGCTGTTTATCAACAGTGACGTCCAGCGATGACTCACACAGGTCAAACAACAGCTAATTTGCATAAAGATCATGCTGATGGTCTATGGTAACACAGCTGTGATGCAGAGGTAACTGTGTAGATCATTGCGGTTACTGATCCGTTTACATGGCCACTTAACACCTATGTCAACGGATAAACGCGATCTTTACGGTGATCTGCCGTTTAAACAAGACTATAAATGATGTTAACAGGATTGTGGCTGTTGAAAACTAAGTGTGGGTGATGACATATGTAAACTCTAATTAAAAAAAGTGAATTCTTCGGATGGGCAAAGGGGTAATAAAGGTGGGTGGAGGGCCATGAAATTGGTTTAGACTGGGTGGAAGATTTCAAGGCTTTGTGGCCCACCCACAATAACTACAGTACATCCCAATGTTAAAACTGTAAATACCTACGTATAAACTATAATAAAGTCTTGCTATTTTTGTTGCAGAAGGGTCTTGAAACAATTAGGAAAGAGCTGATGAAAGATAGAGTAAAGATTGCACTAGATGACTCCTCCGACAAGAAGCACGAACTCAACTGGAACGTAATGTTCAGATGTATTCAGCAATACATTTCTTCAGAAGCTGATCTTATCCAGAAAATGAAAGTTGGTATGTTTGAATTAAGTCATTTGTATATTATTGTTTTGTTATTGTTATTTTTGTCAATGTTATTATTTATTTGTTATTTAACAAATCAGATACAGACAGGTTTTTATTATTTGTAATTAAGGTGTTTTACTTGTTAAGATGTATACTTGTTAATAAAATTACATTGGTTTTTACATTTAATTTTGAACAATTTCAGTATGCTTACTTTTTTGGTGTATCCTTTGGTTTTGAGGGCCCTTATAATCAGCTCATGCTGGATGGGTCACCAAACCCATGGGTTAGAAACAGTGGTGAGTTCCTGATTGAAAAAAAAAAAAAAGAATGAGTATAAATATGCTGTAAAATCAAAGGCTGAAAGCCAAAGAAAATATTATTCAGGTGTGGGGATAACTTGAGGCTTAAATCTGAAACAGAGGAACTTGTGACAAAATAAAAAGAAATAACTTTATAATGATGATATGATGATGATGTTGCTGCTGTTCTGCTGAGAAGTCAATTCAACATCTCTACCTTCGCTGATCTACTAATGTTTCTTAGTCGTCTCCAGTCTGGACCGTTTTTTTTGCTATTTCATTTAATGCATTTAAGTCCCTTGTGTTCTTGAGTGATTTGTGATTATAATGATGTTAACTAGCTGAGATTTGTCAGTTTTGTGAGGTCATTATGTAAGGTGATTGGCAATGTAATTCTTGGTCTTCCCCTGAATTTCCTGAATAGTGGTCGTGCTAAAATGATAGTCAATGGCTTTAACTTTATGATGAATTCCTTGTTATCTGATAGGCTCAACAACAACTGCCAGAACGCAAGATAAAAGAAAAAAGGATTTAGGATCACTGTTTAGATGGATCATTAAAGTTGCCAATGGAAGTAAGTCCTGAATTATTGCTAATGACATTGGTGTAGTAGAAATAGCTCATCTTAAGCCCAGTCATAGACTATCAAATTATGTTTTGACAAAATCATCAGACATGCCTAAATATGGTCATGATAACATCACATCATGCCATATAGCCCAGGTATTCAACCTTTTTAAGCTGGCGGCCAGTTCCAATCTGTTAAGATCAGCGGCGGGCCGACATAAACTGTGTACTGACCTTTTTCTATGTTAGCCCCACCCGTTTTCTTTTACAGTGGTGGATTCAAAATAGAATGGGCAAGGGAAGAAAATATACCACAGCTCCACCATGTCCATGGTTGGGGCTGAGGTCAAAAAATTTATGATTAAGGGTACCTCTAGACGGTTGAAAATGGCACTCTCAAAATTTTAATATAATTTTCTTTTCTTCCCCATTTTATTTTAAAATTTAGAAAAAAAAAAAAATGTTGCACTCCAGGTTCTCCTACTCTGAAATTATTACCACAAAAATATCCTCTCACCAGTGGTTGGGGTTGAGGTGAGCAAATTGTTAACGAGATATCTCTAGATTCCTGGAAATGGCACTTTAAACAATTGGTTTTCAAAGCAGTGTTTTCAACAGAATGCATGCCCCCTAGCCTTCTGGCACCGCAAATGGTAGACATCGCATCATATCAGCGCCGATTTAATCCATTAGTCTCCCTCTCCCCGTGTCAATATCCTACACCACTAGATACAGCAAGCTACACTCAGGAAAAGCCATACTCTTGTAAACAATGCTAGAGTAGGGGTGCCAAGGTGGTGTTTCTGTAAACAGAAAAACGTTTTCTAAAAATGGGCCGGAAAATGATTTATATTTAGCAATGTCACACGGGCCGGATCAAAATCTTTGGCTCGCAGGATTTGGCCCGCCGGATTTGGCCCGCGTTGAATAACAGGGATGTATAGGCATATCATGATTGTATATGGGCGTACAACAGTTTTTGGATCAAATTAAATTTTATACTCTGAACAGGCCTTTAAAGATAATTTTTAAAAAATAATAATTCATGGACACACAAGGATCATAACATGAACCAGAATTTAAAGAGCAGCGTCATTTCTGCAAAAAAAAAATTGAAAACCATCAATATTTTTTTTGGTTTTTATGTCATAGTTTTGGAAATCTGGTAATAATAGTAATTAATTATATAGCGCTGGTATCTGTCAAACCTCAAGCTCATGGCACCTGGTGTTTATTAATATTCTTTGTCCCTGATGCTCAATTCATGTTGTCTATTGTCTGTTTTGTGCCTTTACACAGTAAAACAGCATTGTTTGTCTGCCCTCTGCACAACACCAGGGTATCCTTCCTGGGCTCTTTCGCGTGCACAGGGCACAGTTTTGCTTGTTGTAACTCGTATTAGATTGACATTTAATAAAAATTATACTGTAAATATTTTTTTCTTTGATTCATTTTTTGCAGGAAAAGAAAGACTAAAATGTGACAGCGTTGTGGAGTATCTTTTCACAATATTATCTGATGAATTCTTAAGAAATGCCTTTGGTGAAGACGCAGTTCATGTTCTTTATAAGAATATTTTAAGAAGCCAGAAATATGTCACAGTGTTGAAACAAAAAGATTGGAATGGTATTTATTGTTTGTATTTTATGTTAATATCAAACGATTGTGGTTGAACATATGTATAAATTAATATTCAATGGTAAAATTGGTAACTTTGATTTCCTTCTAAATATGATGTGAGGGAGCTAATAATGTAGAATAGGCCCTACTGTAAGTTTTATTTTCGCAGGCACTAGAGAGCATTCGGTAAATCGGTTAAATGTTTATTTAGTATTGCCTCTGGCCTAGCATGCTGTTATTATCTAGTTTAATCCTGATGGTAATTATATAACCATTCGAGCAGTTTT
This sequence comes from Anneissia japonica, assembly GCF_011630105.1. NCBI lineage: Eukaryota > Metazoa > Echinodermata > Crinoidea > Comatulida > Comatulidae > Anneissia > Anneissia japonica. Next base: position 102,449 of record NW_022755918.1, read on the forward strand.
TCCGAGCATAACCTGGATGACGCACAGATATTCTTTTCTCAGAGGTTTCAGATTTTTCGCTAACATATTTGCACAGTGTAACACTCTTGGGAGCAGTCTATGCTACATTTTGGGCTCTCAACTATAAGATCAGTGTACATTCAATATCAAGTTAATATAATTGCATTATATCAATGTATTTTGTTTGTTTTTGGCAGATTTTACTTGTTTTTTTTTCCTGTTAGATTTGATTAAAAAGTGCACCAACGCATTTAGAGATCCTGATTGTAGTATCAGCAAGGATGCGTTAGGACGGACCATTCATGCTTTGATTGCGGAGTCCGTTGGCCAATCCGTAATTAATCAAGGACGATTGTTCCGTTTCTTTTCTCATGTCATACCAGATATGAAGTAAGTTTGTGTGTTATTCTGTATTTGTAGCCTTTGATAATTTTGGTTTTACCGGTTTTAATAATTTGTTTTTTACACATTTAATTCAAAATTTATTGACGCTCCAAAAACCACCAAGGTCTGTTTTCCGCAGAAATTACAAAATCATGCATAAAACATACACTCTACACTTTGATATGATAGCCAATGGTAAAAGATATGTATAGCACTCTTTATTTTCTTGTTATTTAAGGAACGAAAAGGCTCGCAGCTTAGCGTGTGAGATCTTCTCTGCCCTTAGCAAGTTTTCATTTTATGTAATGAATAATTGTCGGAGGCAATTGTGTAACCTAGGTGAACATGTGTTTCCAACAATTCTTTATATCTGGAATCGAAACCCATCTACTGAAATTAAGGTAATATTATGTAACATACAAATTGTTCTTAAAATAACTCAAACATAATTAATATATAAAATATATTGCTTTCACTGTAAAATTTAATTGACATTGTTTTTAATTTTGACATAGACTACAAGCTAATTGCAAGCAAAGTTTGTAATGTAATAAGCCACCATTTTGTTTTAGCTATGTAGCATTTTTTTTGTGTTTACACCCATGATATAACCTGCGGAGGACCACCACATAGCTACTGTATGATATAGTCATGTGCAAATGATACTGCAAGAGGAATTATTACCTTCAAGGTCAAAGGTCACCTAGTATTAGCCTACAGTATATTCATCTCGCCATATAAGTCAGGGGGTACTTATGCAAACCTGTTTTGCGCTTATTGATTATTTATATACAGTATATATATTTATGTTTTTGTTGACAGTGTCAATTAATAGAGTTCATGCGTATTCAGTTGACTGTTCACCATCCATTAGGAGCGACCTCAGCAGAGCAAGGGTCTTATGCAAGTGATCCGGACACATGGAAGGTAATGATATATATATATATAATATATAATCTCAGCAAATACTACTGTACTATGCACTCTGGAACAACCAACTTGTTCATGTCCATTAGTTTTTGGTGATTTATTTAAAAAAAGACAACTCATATTTCTTTAAAAAAAATATATCTGATATCTTTAAGATATATGCATTTAAGCTTAGCTGTCCACACTATAAAATTATATGCCCATATATGGGAATGATGATGTCATATTATACCCAAATATGGGCATATCACATTTTTTTGTCACAAATTTTGATAGTGTGGACAAAACTTAAATCTATTTTGTGAATACCTTACCTGGATAAGCCTATTATTGCCATTATTCCTTTAACTATAACACCCCTAAAAAATAATGGAATCGTCCATCCCTTGCCACTGTGCATTCATGTAATGAGGAAATACCTTATTTGCATGTCAGTGATATTTTTAACTTGTTTAGGTGCTTGCCTTTCAAACCACAAATGTTTGGTTCAATCCTGGTGTGGTTAAAAAGGTTTTCCTCAAATTGGCATTAACCCATATTTTTATGCATCCTCAAGTTTGTAAATACCTGTATATATGTTTTTTAAATATATTTACTTATTAATTTCTTTTCTTGTTTTGAAGGCACAAGTGAGCAGTTTGTACAAAGCCATCTATGAAGAAATTCGCCAGATAAGCAGCAAGGCCAAATTAAAGACAACCAGGTGAAGACAATTCTCAAAAATTGAAGTTAACTGTTTGTAGTTTAAAATTCGACTCATTTGGTTTTTACTACTAAGAATAAAGTTATGTCTTAAAAATAATATTTCATAATTGATATTGTAATGCAATAAAATATCAATGTATACGTTTATGAATCTGTTCAGAAGTAACATGAGGTCACTTTATGTTGGGCATTTTAGACAGCATTTACGATGCATTTATTATAAATGTAAATAATAATTATAGAAATATTTAAATAAACAAATAAATATATAAGAAAAATATGCAAATATGTGACCCAAGCTCACAAACAGGCTGTAAACTTGTCCTCAAACCAAAATGAGTTTTTGTTATAATGGCATAGAACATATCATTTACTTTAAAATGACAGTTAAATGAACTCAATCGGGTGTCTGGAAGCAAAGTTATGACCGTTTGAATAATTGTCATCTTAATATATAATCTCAGCAAATACTACTGTACTATGCACTCTGGAACAACCAACTTGTTCATGTCCATTAGTTTTTGGTGATTTATTTCAAAAAAGACAACTCATATTTCTTTAAAAAAAATATATCTGATATCTTTAAGATATATGCGTTTAAGCTTAGCTGTCCACACTATAAAATTATATGTGACAAATTTGTGTGATATGCCCATAAATGGGAATGATGATGTCATATTATACCCAAATATGGGCATATCACATTTTTTGTCACAAAGTTTGATAGTGTGGACAAAACTTAAATCTATTTTGTGAATACCTTACCTGGATAAGCCTATTATTGCCATTATTCCTTTAACTATAACACCCCTAAAAAATAATGGAATCGTCCATCCCTTGCCACTGTGCATTCATGTAATGAGGAAATACCTTATTTGCATGTCAGTGATATTTTTAACTTGTTTAGGTGCTTGCCTTTCAAACCACAAATGCTTGGTTCAATCCTGGTGTAGTTCAAAAGGTTTTCTTCAAATTGGCCTTAACCCATATTTTTATACATCCTCAAGTTTGTAAATATATATGTTTTTAAAATGTATTTACTTATTAATTTTTTTTCTTGTTTTGAAGGTGCAAGTGAGCAGTTTGTACAAAGCCATCTATGAAGAAATTCGCCAGATAAGCAGCAAGGCCAAATTAAAGACAACCAGGTGAAGACAATTATCAAAAATTGAAGTTATTTGTTTGTAGTTTAAAATTCGAATCGTTCGGTTTTTACTACTAAGAATAAAGTTTGTTATTATATTATTTGTTAAAAATAATATTTTATAATTGTAATGCAATAAAATATACATATATGTATGTGTTCATAAGTAACATGAGGTGGTCACTTTATGTTGGGCGTCTTAGACAGCATTTACGATGCATTTATGACAAATGTAAATAACAAATATAGAAATATTTAAACGAACACATAAATATATAAGAAAATTATCCAAATATTGGGACTAATAATATTATTTTGGCCTAATGAATAATTATCTAGTAAATCTAAACAGTATATGTCTGATGGTAGATACTAAATGAATTTAATTTTTTGTTTCTGATAGCGGAAAGGGGTTTACCTTAGATGCCAACCTAGCTGCTCTTGCCACTGATGTGTTTTATCAAGTAAGCTACACCATGTGCTAGCAAAAGATTTTTAGTTATTCCTTCATTTTTTACATTCAATATCATTTAATTATTCACTTGAAAGTCTAATGTACAGCTTTTAAATACTCTTTTTTTAGGACATAATATTACAAAATAAGAACAGTACAAAGCTAAGATATAATAGATATTTGAGGACGATTAAAATTTCTATGTTTGTGTGTAGTTCTTAAGAATATTCCGTGTTTATTATACCATGATTTTTTATCTATATATATTGAATTTTATTGTTTAGATGTTAGGTTCAGGATTTTAGCTTCATCTAGAAGCAAAGAAATGCGGAATTCTTCAGATTTCTCTGAAAAAAGAATCAATAAACCGACATAGTTTCTCTTGCTGTTTTTATAACAAAAAGATAAATCCGCTATATATTTCCTATTTAAGTCCCATCTTGAGAAGCTTGATATTGACTATTTTAACAGCTGCGCCCCCATTTTAAAATGTAATTATATATTGTTGATGACCCCATGCTTACACACTGCACGGGATAGCCACACCAGACATTTGTGCAGAACCAAACAGATTCAGATGCAGATATAGGTCAGGATTTATAAGTCGTGTCATCCAATCAAAACCATTCATTCTAAAGCATTCTCCAGACTATCAAATTTTATTGGACAAAAACATGTGACATACCCAAATATGGTCATGATGACATCTCATAATGACCATACAGTATATAGACCCATCATGTCTATATATGGGCATACAACAGTTTTTTGTCAAAGAAATAAACCTGGACAGGGCTTTACCTGTTTATTTTTATTTTTTATTTATTAGATGTTTACCTGTCACAGTAACTATGTCTTTGAGGTAACTCAGTTGAGCACCTGTAGTCAGTTTGGTGCAACTCAGGGCGGGACCGCACCCAAGAGGCGCCGAGTAGAGTCTTGCTGGAAGGTGCTCTCAGATATTCTCTCTGAGCAAGCATCAACATTACAGGGAATTGCATGGTAATTGTTTAATTGTTATTACTTAATATTTAGATGTACTGTATGCACTGTGTGTTATCAACCATGATAGAAGTATATTGCATCATCACCAGAGCAAAATGAATTTCTGATTGTTTTTGTAATTAACAAGAAAATATATAAAATAATGACTAAACAATTAGTATTATGATTATTGTCATTAGGTTTATTTCATTAATTGTAATATTGTTGATATTCCTAATATTGTTTTTGTTTTTTGTCTTCGTTGTCATCACATTCTTCATCGTCATCATCACCGTTATCATTATTGTTATCAAAATTTTACTAATTAAAAGAGTACATTAAATATTTAAACAAACAAATTGTCATTCAATGACTGTAAGCCTTGGATTACAACTTTAGGCTTCAAGTTCTGACTGCCATTTTGAAAAAATATCCAGACAGCTTGCCAAAGGAAGAGCTTCCATTGCTGCTTAATACATTACTCCAAGCCAGACTCCAATGCAAAAGGTAATTGCAATAATTATAGAACTACTACTTTATTGAGCAGTATGTATACAGTCAGCAGGTTGTGTATTGTGTCTCTTAATAGGGATGTCCCTTAATAGAGATGTCCCTTAATAGAGATGTCCCTTAATAGTGGTTTCCTTTAATGGGGGGTCCCTTTACTAGATGGGGTCCCAACGTAGGAGTTCTACTGTAGTTAAATGCAATGTGTGAAATGTTTATGGTTTACCTGTAACCAAGTTACCATATTCATATTGTTTTGTTTTTGTATTTTGTGCAGATCTGAGGTTCAGACTTGGTTGTTGCAGTGTTTATCAGCATTAGCCGTATCTCAGATTGCTATACAGCCAAGGCCTTCAATAGCAGATAGATTGAAACCATTATGGAATAAGGTCTGGTCTACAGGATCTTCGGCAGTAAGGTCAGTTGTAAAGGAAATATTAAATCATAATTTAAAAAAAAAACCTGTAGAACATACAGTATGCCAACCAGGCAACCAGAATTGAGATTTATAGATGCAGACCATGGTAGAAAGTGTCAGAAATAAAAGTTTTCGAAGTTTGTTTATTATATGATATTTGTATATAATTTTTTTACAGGAGTGTATCACCACATGGAACACAGAATCAAGCGTACAATTTATTATGTACGTTACTAAGATGTGACCTTGTAACTTTGGATAAGGACCAATGGAGATTGTTCATTCCTGGCATCACCCAGCCCACCAGGTGGGTACTATTCTGTACAAAATTCTTTATCATATAATATATTGTGACATCATCATTTGACTTCGAACTTAAGTCATGTACTCAATTTCCATTAATGCATGGTTTGATATTAATCCAGATTAATTAGCAATTTTTTGCAATAATTTGTAGAAATTATAAAATATTCCAAGTAAAAAAGATACTTATTTTGTCAAAGGTAATTTTTTGTTCCTACAAATTCAGTCTTTTTGCTAACATAGGCATTATTGTGGTTTAACCCCTTGGTGTATTTGTAAATATTGTATTCTGTATGTTTTCATTCTCTTCCTTAGTTGTAAATACATTCAAACTGTAGATTGTTTTAACATTGCAGTGCATCGGTCAGCTGCTTAGCCATCTGTCTGCAGAAGACCTCTCTCCCTGAGAATTACCAGGCACTTGTGGATCAAACCATTACAGACACAGCGTTTCCTCTAAGGTGTCAGTTAGTTCGTTGGCTCATTAGTGTACAAGATTCTGACGACTACGGAGATACTCATATCCTACAAAAGACACTTTCGAGGTATTTTTTTTTCTGTTTTGAATTCTGTAAGTTCATATTATTGTCATTTTCTAGATAACTTATTGCATCATGATGTCTTTGATGGATAGTGGTGCATTATTAATGCATAAAATATTATTGTGTAAATAATTTCCATGTTTTAAATCAGTGGAATTCTCACAAAATTTTTAAAAATTATAAAACAAATGGCGAAAAAAACAAAATTACATTAAAATTTAAGTCTGAGATGTGCATAATCATAATTTTTTTTACCTCAGCCACCATGGTTGTACAGACCCTTATTTGTGAAAGTCCTTCCCTGGGCCTTCTCAATTTCAAATACCTAGATCCGCCACTGTAAATGACCATTTTGATCAATCAATCTGTCAAGTGTCCACCTTGAGTTCAACAGCTTTCCATTACATGGTCCACATATGTAAAAAATATGTTAAATTGTGTACCTATTAAAATGTGTATGATAATTATAATTACCGAAAAGATTCTATTTCATATTTAGCTGCTTACTGTTGCTATAATATCTGTTGATAAAAATCAGTTCTGCTGTCATCTCTTTACACAATAATAGATTTCCTTGTGGTGTTATTGTTATTATTCTAGTGTGCCAGCTAATCTTTTTGCTGATGTACTTGTGTCATTACTGCATCGGACTCCCAGCATTGATGAGCCAATCAAGTCCAAGACCTATGTGGATGATGACTTGGAAGAGGCTGCACGCCTCTACCTCAAATCAGACTTCATCTGTAATGGTGGCGAAGAAGAGAAAGCAACCATGAAATGTAAGACTCAAGAAGGACCCAAGAGAATTCATGAAGAAGTGTTGAAGATGGTTTTGGACAGTTTGACTGCAGCAACAAATCAACTAATACAAGCTGTTGCTTTTCAGGTATTGAGTGTCATTTCATACGTACCTGGGGTTTATAATTATCCCCACCCCACATGAAATTTGTAGTAACCCCAGCTTGTTATGGGATCCCTCCCTGTTTACCCCTGCTTCAGGTCTATATCATAAATGTATATTGTAAACATATTTGTTTATGATGTAAATTAAAACACCAAGTACTAACAAATCATTCAGATATTTAATATATTTTTTTTTCATTTGATATTTATTATGTTTTATTTTGTATTTTTTCATGTTTAAGTTCATAAATATGGTTTTCCACTCATTCAAGAGTGTATAGCAAATATATCTAACTTTATTGTACCTTATTTATGTTGTTTCAGCCATATACTCTGACTAATTTTATTCATAGATATATATAATTAATAAGTAAAAACATTAAATACAAAAATAAAAAACTGCAAATTCTTGTTTTATAGGAAAGCTGTGTAGAGTATGTTTTGAAACTGGCTGTTGTGATCCAGAAAGTACTGATGAAATTACTTAAAGGTCAAATCATGACAAATGAGATGATATCAGACAGTGACCTTTACAAACAATTTAAGGTACTTAATTTGAATTAATGTGATTTTTTCTAGTTATTAGAACTTGGTTCAAGAAATAGAAATCAGTTTGTTTTTTGAAATGATTATCTGAGATTTTATAAGGCATCCTGTTACTAGCGTTATCTATTTCGTGAATAATAATCATATGAATCAGCTGATAATTGCACTTTTCTCCCAAACTTAACACCCCTATAAAAATATTGAATAGTCCTGTTTCTGTAGCAATACCTTGAGATTAGAAAACCAATAAGTGGTTGTTTACCCAGAGGCTCATATTCATTTCAGCCCTTGTCGTTCTGAGATGATGTGAATATGTAGCAGGCACCAGTCAATGGCTGATACAGAAGTCACAGACCAGGCCCGTCTGATATACATTATAATAATGGAGCTTATTAATTATTTTCCTATCTTTACAATTTGGCGGTTTTCAGAACAAAAAAATATAAATAATTTTTTTGGATGGTCGCTTTTATATTTACTTTTCAGAAATTACTTCAGAATGCCTGGGAAACTCTGTTACGTGTGTGCAAGAAGAGAGATTTTACCATCGATTCCAAACTTGAAGTTGTATCCTCTGTTGTATCAACATGGTCACAGTTGTACATTCCACACGCTGATGAGAAAGGAATGTCAGCTGAAGTACTACATGTGATGACAGAATGTAAAGATGCTACACCCTGGGGCTTTATTGACCACATATTCAAGATCGCAAGCAGTGAGGTAAATAGTAAACATCATTTAGATTGCAAAATGTGATCCGTGTTAAAGCAAATGAATAAGGAAACTATATGAAAAAGGTCAACTCAGATATCGTCAACTCAGATATCGTCATACGACACAGCCCGGCGCAAATTTTTGTCGCTTCGGGTCTCTGTCAGTTAAACACTGACACGATAGGTCTGCACCGGGGACAGTCGGTTCATAGAGTATTAAACATGTTTAATATTCTCATGACGACCTAAAAACTGTTGGTGTCGTATTAGGATGTCTGATTTGGCCTTTATAGTGTCAGGAAAAGTAATAAAAATATAAAATTTTAGGTTTCATATATAGAGGTCAACAAATAATCTAGGTGAGAGTGTATTTTTTTTTTTTTTTCATTGAATTTGAAACACCCTCCTCTTTAAATATTAAATTATATGTAGCAACATAATTTAATATATATGTCTATGCAGGCTAGTATTAGTATTTAATGTATTCATTTAGCTCTTTGGTTTTTTGTTCTTGAGTCTACTGCCCCCACAGGGTGTAGTAGACACTATGTTGTCGCGCAATAGTTGACCTTTCTAATTTTACTTAAACTAAAACTTACTTTCTTATCCATGTAATATGTCTGCACCCAAGATCTTGAACCCAGTAAGGCAAAGAAGCATGGGTGGCCCATCGCAGCATGCCATCCTTGACCCCTTTGGAGGTGAAGATGAGTCAACCTTTGATTTGGATATACCTGATGCTGGTGACAGCTTGGATGATGGATTTGGTGATGTTGATACGGGGACAAACAATGTCATGGAGGAAGATGACAGACAGGTCAAAGGTAAGTTTTAAATTCAAATTTATTCAGAAAATATGGAGATGGAAATACAAAAAAAAATCTAAAGCAACATTAAAATCCAGGATTCAGCATAAAACATGATTAGCCTAATTAGAATAATCTTGTGAATTTAATTATTCTATCAATATTATTACAAGTGCATTCTTTATAATGTCACAGATTCCATGATTTATACATACATACATCAGCCTTTAAAAGATTCCTCTATGCATTATTAAGTAAGAAAGAGAAGACAAGACAACTTTCTTTATGCTTTGTTTAGCAAACTTGCCACCATGGAAAAATGTTTTTCTTTATTTTTATCACACCTGTCGCTGCCTTGAAATCCCCAAAAATAAGATATGTATATTTCTTCATAATTATATAAATTTGAAGGACTTAACCATCCCATTACTACACTGTTTACATTCAACAGTAATATCAGGGGCAGATCCAGTAAGGTGGGGGGGGGGAGAGACACAGGGGCATGTGTCCCCCCATTTTGCCACTACATTTTTAAAATTTCAATGCATATCAATGTTATCTGTGCTACACACTCATCTATTCTGAAACTGTTGTTTAAGTCATTCTTAATACATTCATAACAACACAGTTAAGGTTTTAGAAATAAATAAGCACTTAATGATGAAATATTAAAACGGCTTTTGTATTTTTCTGTTCAGCACGTCAGAGTATTTTATCTGAAGGTGGCCTGCTTCCTCGGCAACAGCTCACAATTAAGTGTTTAAACTTAATCGCTCATTATAGCTGTATACGCTCATTGAATCCAGACGTTTTGTCAGGAACCACTTCAGACTTAGTGGAAAAACTGATAGAACAGCTGAAGCAAAAGGCTAGTACAGTATTTATAATTAGTGTTCATTTTAAGTGTGTATTTAATAAATGTCATATAATTGTATAAGGAATGAATATAATTATATCTTGGTTTTACTATTTATTTCACAAAGATGAAATATTTAAACTTAATTGTTAAATAGTACCATTTTCAATTAATAGCTTAGATGTAATGTGTTGCCAGTAAATTCCAGCTATTCTTGTTAAAATGTTTTTACAATTAATATGTAATTATTTCTATTTTTTCTATTAATGAGAGTCTTAACTCTGAAGCCTATTGTTCTTAAAATTTATCAGTCATAAGAATTGATTTCATCAATTAAATTTTTTTTTTTTTTTTCTTACTTTTCAGGATAAAGTAACTTCATTTGGTTTGCAATCTGTGAGTATAATATGTTAGTCAATTTTGATTTTAATATAAAAAATAATAATATCTCTTTAATATAAAATTGCTCTTTGAGTTTTAATTAATATGATAGATTGTTGTGTTATCATCAACCATGTTCTTTTAAATGAAACCTTCATTTGTGATACTGAAATCTAGTATTCTCTTTCTTCCATTGTAAAATGGTATCTTCATTGTTGAAATCACAGATTCAACAGACAGTATTTGATAGTGCTTGTTTCAGACATATCTGATCAAACAAGTCATGTGATTCTTTCCATGTTTTTTGCAAGGCAAAATATGATTGTCTGCCTGGTTTAATAGTTGTTGACTTTCTTTGCAGCGTTTTTGTGTGATTGAAGTCCTTGTGTCGTCTCCTCATATTCATATGAATGATTCAGTTGCTGAAGGTGTGTTACAACTCCTAAGGTAAATATTGTGTGCTGTACAATATACCTTTTATTCAACACTCAGAATATGTCTACCAGTAATAAATGCAATCCATGATTCAGTTGTGTACTAATCTTGTGTTGTTTGCTGGGTATTCAACATATACATATGCACATTGAATATATGAGATTTTCAAGTATTCATCAATATCAAATAAAATTGTTCTAGTGATTGATTGAAAAGTCGAATTATAAAGTGTGATGTCTTCAAATAATTACAATGTCATTTTATGGCAAATAATAATAATATGATTGGCCCCCCTTCCCCTGTTTGTTAATTTAAGCCTCATCTCAAATATTCTTCATCTGACTATACTAATTGCTTAATAATATCTTATAGAGAAATGGCTTCAACCCACCGAAAGAATCATGAGGTTTGTGCCAAGATCCTAAAGCAAATACGACTCATCTTCAGACATCTCGCCGTCGATGAGAATTCATCTGAAGATATGGATGAGGCTAAACTACATGCATTGGATCTATTAAACATATTCATGTAATCTATTTTTATTTTTTGAAAGTTTGCATAGCAAAAGTATCAATAACAAATCATAAAGCTTTTAGTGCACGTGGTACACCATGTGTAAAAATATGGTTTTTGAGGTACAACCACTGGTTGGTTGTCTCGACGTTTCAGTGAGATTGCTCTGACTGTCATTAGGAGAAAGTTTTAGCTTTCAATTCAAATATTTCCTTTGTCAATTAACAGGTCTGTAAATGAAATGTGTCAACCTTTATATTAGTGAGAAGACAATTTATAGATTTCCATAGTATAGAGTCTAAATCAGCAATAATTGAATTGTTTAATAGTTACGTGAAAAATTTATATTTTTATTTCATCACTGATTCTCCAGTAACTATGTGTACTGTATCCTCTTACAATTTGCGATCCGATAAAAAAGAAAAAAAAAAGTTTTAATCTAAAACATTTTTTTGTGTATGATAATTGAAAACATCTTAGAACAGCTTAAAATGACCCAAAAATGCCCAGTTTCATTAGGCACTAGGTACTTTAATTAGTTCCTGGCCACCGCCAGGGATTCTGCGCTGGATCCTGCTGGCCTCCGTTTGAGATTGTCACACCTCCCGTCAGAAAACTTAACCCCCGAGTGTATATCCTACAGCCACCACTGCCTCTTGCCCCACCTAGGTTGTAATTTTAAACCATACCCACTTTGACATCCCTGTGCACAAATTTAATTGTGTTATGAATCTTCTTCTATTCTAAAGGAAATTAAACACCACTGATATGTACACCCCTGCTGTTCGAATGGAGATTGTCAAATGCATTGAAACTCTTATTCAACTGGATCCCAATTTAAAGTGGTCGGTATGGCAAGAAAACATAGGCAATAGTGATGTCGCGTATAAGTCTGTGATTGCTGATTTCCCAGAATTCCTTCTGGACCCAGACCACCGGATCCAGATGTTCCTGGCACAGGGAATACAGTAGTAAGTATTTTAGTCACATAATACATGTTACAAAATTGGTTATGTATAATAAGTAAGTAATTGTTAAATTGTGTATTTCTTTTAATTCAAAAAAGATAAATCTGAGTTATGTATCAAACATTTTTTATGTTGTAGTTTGTTCCAGTTCTCATGTACGGCGGAACCTGGAACTGTGCGTTGGTTTTCAAAAGATGTCCAGAACTCTTCCTTTGATTTGATTTACCAGAAGGCCCAAGAAGCTATGCCCCAACAGGTTAGTAACCAATTCTCCAACTTATTTGAAGTTTTTATATGGCAAATATGTAAATTTATATAGATTATTTAATGTGGGTAAACCAAAATTTTCTCCCTTAACTCTAAAATATGCTTTAAAATAATCTTAAATCACTATAGAAAGTGCAGTGAGGATAAGTGCAATTGATGATTCCATTATTTCCTAGGGATGCTTTAGGTAAAAATTAGCATTTGTAAGGTTATCCAAGTAAATATCTCACTCACTACTACTGATATATACATAATTTCAGAATGCTCTCTTACAAATTTTCCAATCTATTTGCGAACACTTAACAGGATGAACTGATGGATCTTAAGCTAGTTTTACACCAGGCATGATAACGACACGACAATGACATATCGCATAGTTTGTATTCTTCAACACTGCATGCATCTGTTTCATGTTGTTGTCATGTCTAATGTAAATATAGCTTTACCGTAATAATGCAATTTTACTACACTAGCAGTTGTAGCTTTCCATTTTTCAATAAGCATAGGCCTATTTGTGATTTCTATCATTCATAGGAGCAAGATACAGAAGAATGGAGTGATGAATTCCATAACAGAAGTTCTGCTTTGCTCCATATGCTAGCTACGATTGCCAAGTCCAGCGTTATTAGTCAGAAGAAGACTGTGTTTGCCCTTGTGCAGACAGTGAAGCTCAACAGCCTGGCTACCACACATATTAGCAGAGTAAGCACTTACCAATACTGTACTATGATCCAACAATGGCTTTCTCTTTCCACACAGCTGCCAGAAACTGTTGTATGCCCATATATAGTCATGATGTGCCTATATATGGTCATGATGTCATCATGACCATATTTAGACATGTCACATTTTTTAAAAATGAAATTTGATAAACTGGACCGGGCTGTAGGCAACTCATTTTTTTTTTTGCAGCACCAATATTTTGGAATTCACTCCATACTGTTCTTTTATTGTTTCATTTAAGGAATTATTTAAAACTACTTTTTGTCCACCAATTACATACACAGCTCTGTTCTATTCTACCTTGATGACTCAAAGTACACTATATTAATTTCCATATTATTATTTTTATTATTTTTTAAATAAAATACAACAGCAACAGTTAGTACTGTACAACAGACCATACAAAATATTTTATGATAAATAATCAAAAACTTAAGTAAGTTTCTTTCAGTTTTAATTCAGAGTTATAGAGTTTAAAAGCTAACATAATTATAATACCCGGATAGAGGAATCTTCACCAATTGATCAATAATTTAATCTACATTATTCTATTATTAATAAAGATATAGCACCAATATAAAATAACTAGGTTATTTGCAGTGAAATTTTTTTATATTTTTTTGTTCAGGTGATAAGCAGTATTGCTTTCAGTCTCAAGTACCCATCACCGCTAGACTTTTTGCTGTCACACCTAGGCTTCTTGATTAGCCAGTGGCTGGATGTAGGCTACCACGTGTTTGATTTCCCATACCAGCTGTTCAACTGCAATACTAGAGCTGAGTTCTTCACGTAAGGATTGATTTCATTACCTACAAAGTCAGGCACATAATGCGTTGTTGTAAAATAATTGGCCGATGAATCCATCTTTGCTCTCTGCCGCAATGTCCTCTGCCAATTGTCGATGGAAGTCTATAAAACCTATAGTAAAAGTTATAATTGCTGACTGATCAACCCTAATTTACAATGTTTTTTTTTTTTAACTTTCTGTTTTGGCTTTAGAAAGGCTTTGGTATGTAACTAGAATCGACCTACATATTTATCATCCTCGATATTGTTACTTATCAATTATTATTAAGGTAGAAGAGGGCACAATGTCAACCAATGGTGAATAAACGTAACGGATGATAAATGATATCACTATTAATTATGTAGGAAATTAATAGTTCTTGATTCCAAACATTTGTGAGCTGATAGGTCAGATATATTTGTTTGTTTTTTTTCACAGGAAATACCATCATTGCATAATACCTTTTTTGGTTATGTGTTGCAACAATCTTGAGGATGTTGATAGTATTTCAAAGGAGATTCAAACTACCACTAAGCAGCTCTTACAAGATGACTTCCCACAATGCATAGTGCACATCCTGCCATTATTTGCCCATGTTCCTCAAGATGATGAAGCAGCTAGCGCATCTCATATCGAACGCAAGGCGCAGGCAACAGCATGTTTCCACAGACTTGAAGAAGTCCTGGGAAAGAAGGTAAAGTTACATAGTTGCTATCTGATGATGTATATTTGTAAACTCTAAATATAAGAATCAATATAATGCCAAAAAAAATCAGGCTAGATCTTCTGGGTACAAGTGGCAACAACTCTCATTGCCACCCTTGGTAGTAAGTTGTACACTGTGCAACACTCTATTATTTTTGTTGAAGAGTGTATATTATTTAATGTGCATTTAGGCCATATTGTATAGAATGGATGTCTCAAACGTTTCTTTCATGTATTCACAGTGACATATGATTATGTCTGTTAATGCAATTTTAGAATCTCTTGTTTTTCTTTCTTTTTCCAGGAAATAGATCAACTAATTCAACGTAATCTGGACATAATTGTTGTTGAGTTGTTGCTAATGCTGTATGATGAAAGTAATGAATCAGACAGGTAAACAACAAACATAATTAATTCCCATTTATATAGCACATAATCCTAAAAGCATCAATGCATTTCACAAAAAAAAAAATAGAAATATGTTTGCTGGTCCCAACATCTGACACAACAGAATTGCAAAATCTTCAAGAGTGTCACCAACCGCCAACACTCTAGTGCAACTGCTGACCACTCTCTAGCTTACATAAGTAAAGGAACAGGTTTTACGCATTTGTTCTGCACTTCAACATCATCATAAATGATTATCCATCTTTAATTCAATAATTGGCTGTCATGTATCACCATAGCTTGTGGATCATTTTTCTTTTATTTACAATAGTCTCCTATATCAAATCTTGTTTTTCCTTCCATCAAGTGGCTGCAGCCCTGAGCCTAATCCTCCCTACTTTCTAGCCTACACAGTCCAGGCTACATTGGATTACTTGACAGCATGTCATGGCAACTCGCAGAAGACACTCATATCTCTCTTATCAAGGTCACCTGTAAGTCTTTTATGTTTTCTTTTGTGATATTATTTGCATCTGCATCTTGTGATAAAAGAAGACAATATTAATTTTATGCCATTTTCGAAAGAACAATTTTCCAGGACAAATGTATGTGGTGGTGCAGTAGTCTTTAGGCTTCAGGCCTTGTCATTTGAAAATGTGGAGTGTCCTGCAAGTCACTCCTGGATTTTTAGGTGAAATACTGGTAGTTGCTTTTGACCAACAAATCCTCTTTTTCTTCTTTTAATGACATCGATAGGACAGCATCCAGAACATTCTACTGAGCCTGCAAATGAATCTCCAACAAAGTCACTGCAGTCACGAGAAGCAGAGACTGCTGGTGTCCTACCGCTTCTTTGTAACGCTGCTCCTGAAGGAGCTCGATACCGGCCTTGGAGGAGCTTGGGCATTTGTTCTTCATGATACAATCCACACCCTTCTGCAGGTCGTATCGAGCTGTACCAATGACAACTCCTGTCTCTTGGCTCTTGGCATACTTCACCAGATATGTCAAGTTGCTTTGAACTGTTGCCATCTGGTAAGTCTAGTGTTTACACTTGTTTCTTCCATCTGCCTGCATTTAAATATCATTCTGTCTAATAATTACAGGGGTCTGAAGTTGGAAGAAGTCATTTTTAGGAGCTCTGTTTAAACAAGCTTTCTTTGCATGCATGCAGATTTATAGAATTTGCGGGAGAGGGGTTATTTTCTGGAAGAATCTAGTCCAGAGTGCCGGAAGTTTTCCCGATTTCTAGGAGACTCCCGCGAATTAGGAAGACTTGGGACCCATGTAATTACATATTGGGAGAAACATTTTAAAAATTGAAACATTAAATTAATCATTAATTTGGACCGAACAAGTTTGAACTTTCGTGTTAGACAGATCAATTGATTTACGAACCATATGTTTTTACTACCAAAAGTTTGTAATGAAAATAGATGGCTACCCAACACCTTTTTAATAGGTGTATTTGTTGAATGACTGGTTTGAATTAGATTGTATAATATGAGAGATATGATGTTACCTTTCTTCAGGAGCTTGGGAAGCTTGCAGTAGCTATCGTGGGGGTACTAATTCCCCTGGCAAATCAAGACAGAAATGCAAGTCTCAGCACTAAGGTTTGTTCAATTATGTCTTTTTTCATACAACGTTGGACACTACTTAAGGTTGCTGGTTCTAAGCAAAGTTTTTGTACCTAATATCTGAAAGCCAAATTTTTACCACTTTAAATCATAAAATCTCTCTCCCATGACTCCCAATAGGACATGCGATATGGTATGATATATTTCTTAAACCACCACTGCTTCATACTCTTTTTCATAGCATTATTGGGAGCGTTTTTTTTTATTGTTATGTTGGACATAAAACCAGTTTTGCCGTAAAGCATACTTTAATCACATACTAAGGAATTGGGGTACCATTTATGTGGTGGAGTGATGGATGTTTTATAATTGCAGAACTGCTAACCAAGAAGACATCCCAATTAGTATCTGTTGTGTTTAAACATTCTGACCTTTATTTGCAGTCTGTGGCATTGTTAAATCTACTGGTGATTGAAGGCAGCACAAAGCTGGCAGATAGTTTGCAATATGTTGATCCCTTGCCAGAGGTACTCTGTCTGAGTGCAGCGAGGAAGTCACTGGATGCAGCCAAGTATAAGGGTTCAAATTTCAATCTGTTGGAGGTACAGCAAGATCAGTTTCTTCATGTTATTTATTCATTTAAACTAAGATTTTATTCCAAGTTTAGAATATGTAAATAAAATGCACTTGGTATGTGTAAATTGTAATGCTTTAATGGTAACTGCTGAATAAAATTAAGATATTTGTTTTAAGATTCACCCAGTGAAGTAAAACATTTTTTTAAGCATTTGCCAAAGATTTCCAAAAGTGTCTGAATCCTCTTTATGTAATCTTAATAATGTTGGTTTACTGATTGATATGTGTTTCATGCATAGAACCAATTTGCGCATGCAGCTTAACCTTCCATCAGAAGGACAATTGTTATTGTTGTTATTGTTATTTTAGTATTTATATAGCGCCTATTCCTATAGGTTACAAAGCGCTTTGTTGTCCCAGGTCATTTTGTCCACATGCTTAAGTATTGATGCCATATTGGCACATTAGCAGGCAACCCCAACAGGTAGCCATTTATACTCCTGGGTGAAGAGAAGAAATGCAGATAAAGTGTCTTTCTCAAGGACACAGTGTAATTAATTGTCTTACCCTAACACAAGCAAAGATTGTCACTTGCAAGATTCATAAACACAGGGGTCCCAAGTCTCCCCAGAAATTGCAGGAGTCTCCCCAAAAATCGGGGAGGCATCCCACACTTCCGCGAGCAAGCAAGCAATCTCCCGGAAAGCAAACCATCTTCAGCAAATTCACGATACTTGCATGTTTTTACCAATTTTTAATAAATATCAGTTGTCTCCTCGATGTCAGTGCCAATGGGTATCGCCATCCACAGCAGAATATATTTAGATGTGTTTAAGAAAGCTGATATAAACATATCTTCCAGATGTGGATTCTTCCAACTAGGGACCCCTGTAAACAGTTTAATCCATTTATACAGCCACCACTACATTCTTTGTCATTGATGCTGATATGATATTTATTTGTTTTGAAGGAAATTAACCACTTTCTGATCTGTGATGGCCAAAACAACAACTTGCCCACTTTGGAAAGCCTCAAACTTCTGCATCAAAAGTTGTCAAAGAATCGTGAAGAAATGAAACAACTATTAATGGATGATCAAGGTGGGGAATTTAACTTTCACGTCGTATAATTTTATTCATCTCAGGTATATCTTATTTTGTTTGTCATTATTAGTTTTTTTGTATTTGAAAATCATAGGAATTGAAACTGATGACTCTGAAATTGGGAATAATGGTATCCATATAATGTATCCAATCAATTTGTTATGTTTGTTATTACAGAGAGCATAGGCAATCTTATATCAAGTTTGGTGAACATATGCAGACAATCAGGCAACAATAACAATGTAAACAATGCCATTCAGCAACAGGCTGGTAAGTTTTGTTGTAAAATTTTCAATAACACTAAACAAAAATGTTTTTTTTTGCCTAAACAGAGACATTTGGAAATCATGATTGATTGGACTGACGGCCAGTTGGTTCTTAATTTTTTATTTTCTTTACTAGTAGGCTTATTTTTAGGGTTCTTTGCCAACCATGACTTCCTCTCAAATATAGTTGGGTTGATAGAATGGTAACCGCAATGGTAAACTGCAATTTTCTTTAATTATCTTTAATTAGTTGTTCTACATAAATATTTTGCATATCTTGTCTACTGTAGTCTTACAGGTCGATGCTTTGAAAGTAGTTTAATTTAATAATTACTTTGCAAAAAATCACTGATTTTAATAGAAATTGCTTTTAGCATGCTGTTTAGGAGAGATAGGGCCAGTTGAGCTTTGCGCTGTGTCTCTGAAATCCCATCAATCAGACGAGAACAAGAGTTACGCTACAGCTGTTAAGGTGTACAAGGAAGAACCACGTATGATTCGGAGATGCATCATAATTCACCTATTAAAGACATACCTCACAGATGTATGGTGAGTTACAACAATACAAGCAATAATAAGAATAGTGATGCTTAAGTTGGTAAATGCTTTAATAATCTTTAATTGTAATTTTTATATTTTTATTGAAGTGTTGCAACTAAGCGAGCTGCAGTTGAATGCCTGAAGTGCCTGCTAGCAACTCCATCAGGAATCGCTTTTCGGGAGGACTATGTGGATAAAAACATTGATAAACTCTTTGACTACCTTCATCCATTCAGACCCCACAAGCAAAAGGTATTTATTTTTATATTTTCATGGCCATCTACCCACCCTTATTAATCCACTTTTCCATCTTTAAAATTCACTGTTATTTTTAAAAGTTTACCAATGTTATCAACCACCCACCCTTGAAATGTCTATGCTGAGCCATGAATAGTTATGCATCGCTCTGTTATGTAGTCATGTCGTGTTCGATGGGAATTACCATAAAGAACATGATAGGTACTATTTTTTTACTATTAATAAAAGGTAGTCTACCGCTGTCATATGCCGCTAACGTGCTCTGTGTAAATGGGCCTTTAATCTATATTATTAATTATCATCATTTAATCATACAGAGAACTAAGCTTCCAGCACAAACCACAAGCGAGCAGGAATTCGCAAACATTTTGAATGATGCAACACTGTGGAATCCTGAGTCCACCAATCACGATGACTGGATTCGCCAGTTGACATGTTCCTTGATCGACAGTGGCGGAGTCCAAGATGAATTTTTACGACTTTTAAAGCCAGTCTGTAAAGTAAAGGTTTGTGGAAAATTGTTTTTCCTCATGTCATGTAGTGTGTTTATTTTGAACCCCTCTGTAATATAATAAAATCTAATGCATCTTTATTGTAGTTGTACACTTGACATCAGATTTTACTTTTTTATCCAAAAAAGACTCTACCAGCCAAACCATAAGCGAGGAAGTTCTCAAACCAGCTCTAATGTTAAGGTTTAACTGCTTGAATTGGAGTCACTGATCTGAAATGTTATTTTTTTCCAAATTTTCTTAGGTGGAATTCGCTGAGCAGATTTTGGCCTTCCTCATCCATGACATACTAGCCACAGGAAATGCTGTGTTTTGTGAAGTCCTGTCCAATCACATTCAGAGTTTCTTTGCAAGGCATTGTGGGGAAGGCAATCATGACAGTAGAGCACCGACCCCCATGTCCATCGGTATGCTAATAAATTGCTCATTTCTGTAGAATAAAATTTTATATTTTGATAGTATAAAAATCTTAAACCATTAAACCACATCTGGGTTCTAACAAAACTTGGTTGCTTTCTTTTTACCAACTTAGCTATCAGGTTTGTTTCCCCTGTGAACAATCCAAAACCAACCATACACATTAATTAAGTTTAGTACTTTAAATCCAAATTCTTTCATATTTTAATATATTTGAACACTGTTTTATATTTTTTTGTTTATATTTTTATTACTCTATGTACAATTTTAATATTTTAATATGCAATGAATTTTTTCCACTCTGCATTTCTACTTTTGGACAATAAATTGAATTTAATTGAATTGATTTAACTCTCTAATTTCTATTTTTTCTCTTATTTTTTATACTTTTATTAATAACTTGTTTTACTTTACTTTTCTGAAAGACATGAGTTTTCAGCCCAAGAGTAAGCGTTCAACATTGGTCATGTTACAAGTTGTACATTATTTGCGTACTCAAGAAAAGCCAAGTACCAGGTAAGTAGGTCAGAAAAACTACCGGTTAAGCCAAACCACATACTCCATACAAGCAATCACCAGTTTAAGTCATGCCACACATACATAAGCTAATCACCTGTTAAGGAACCACTTATACATAAACTATATGATCAGCAAATAAGTTTATATACATAGCATATTTATTAGAATATTCCCCGCTTTGTATAAATGCCTCCCAAATAAACGCAGTGAGGCGTTTATTTTTTCCTAAGATAAATGCCCTCCAATGTGACTAAACAAATCTAATGGAGGCAAGAACATTCTCAACACATTCTATTAATGTTCTACTTCAGTAGAAGTACATTTTTTTGTAACCTGGTTAGGATCACTAATTCTTTATGTTGATGCCATAACACATTTTGACATTAGTTATGTGTTGTCGTTCCACATTTACAGTGACTTTAAGGGGCATTTATTTAAGTATATAAATATCCATTTTACACCAAAAACAATATATGCTTTCCTTGAATAAATGTCCCCTCAAACACCCTTCTCAACAATAAGCACCCTTCTCAACAGTGAACAAAGTTCCAGTGTTATTTTGTTGATATATTGTAAATGTTTCTAATTGTGTTTCAGAAATCTTAAAAGTACAGCTTGGGACAACAACTTCTGGTTAGAACTGGATTATTTGGTGGTTGCCATGGCAGCCAAAGCATGCTCAGCTCATTTCACATGTATTCTGTACACTGAGATATGGTGCGACCAGCAAAGGTTTGTGGATCGATTTAGTCAAATGTTTTTATATACCTTAGAACAAATTTTAAATCTATTTCATTAATAATTAAGGATCTACAGAATAATATTTTGTATAATGATATGTGTATTTTGTTTAAATTTTTTTTTTTAATAATAAACATAAAAATTTATTTACCCACTTTGCAGTGTTCCCACCCTGTCTCTTATACACATCTAGATGTGTATAAGAGACAGGTTTAAACCCCTCATTTTCTTTACAAATAGTAGAAATGGAAATGATGATATGATGAGTGACCGAACGTCAGCATTTGAGACTCTGTCTTGTCTGAGTGGCGACCATGGCATCAATGTCCAACAGCTTCTCCTTGATTCATATTGCAATATCGGCGAACCAGATGGTATCTATGGTTACGGAGCCGGTCGCCTAACTGACACTAGTGCCAGGTGAGATGTAGTTTTGAAATATCAACTACAGTACTTTGGAGAATTATGATTTTTCAGAAAAAACAAATGGTTTAATATTTTGTATAAAATTCATAAATGTAGAACATGTGCATGAGAGTGCTTTATAAGTTAATATAAAGTCTAACGTAATTTCTCGAACTGGTTCCACCTCCTCATCTGCATTTACCCATGATTATTTGACTTAAGACAATTCCAATTCCTCCAATTCAATTCAATTCAATTTATTTCGCTTGCTTTGTCTAAACCTACTGTACATTATAGCAAATGGCAACACCTATCGTAAGCCACAGCTTGTAAGTTATAGGCATGCTTGAGAACTTAACTACACTTATAAAGGGAAAAGATTCAACAGACGACGATTTTGAGACTGTTTTTGAAAACATACTAGTTATTCAACATGAGTTAGTGTTAGTGTTCTGAATGTGTGTTGTTTTGAATGTGATTAAACTAACTTTTTTATTTTGGAGGGTGGGAGGGTATCATTCCATATGATAGGACCACAGGCGAAAATGGATTTTGCACGTAAAGCTGTGCGAGAACGAGTGTGGTGAAATTGAGACGATTGTTTTGTGGAATAATTGTGGACTTTTTGTAGAATGAATCAGCTCCAAACACATGCCCAAAAAAGAAAAATACCAACATTTTTTTATATTCTTTTTATTTATCACAGACGTATGCAACACATTTGAAAATTATTTTTTATTGTAATTTCATCGTAGGTGGTAAGAATGTTTGTGGATAAATTACATTTAAGTAAGTTAAACTACATTTTAGGTGTGTGAATTGCAGTGGTGGTTGTACTAACTTTCAGAATGAATTTTTTTTTTCTACACAGTAAATTATCAGTTTATGCTTAGACTGTAGTTATAGATTTTTCTTCTTTTTTAAATTATTGAAATAATGTATTTTCGTCGCTACTAAACAAAATGCTGCCAAACAAAATGTAAATTATATACAGTAAAAACTATAAGTTTCAGTCTTTTTATTTCAGTATGTATATGTATATGTGGCAGAGCCCAGCCAAAGGAGGGATAAGTCAAAATTTGAGGGATAAGTCAAAATTTGAGGGATAAGTCAAAATTTTCAAAATTGAGTTTTGTACATGTTATGAAACTAGACATTATTATCTTCAAAATGATAAAAGAATCACTTTGATATGGTAGTTTATGACAAAGTTATAGGCAATTAAAGTTAGGATACTTGGTAAGTGTATTTTGAGAAAACTGGCTTTGAAAATCAAATTTTAAGTCTGTACGCTAGGACAAGCTTCCGTAAATACCATTTGTAGAGCATTTATCGATTATAAATCAGAGAAAGGTAAAAATGTAGGATAAAAGTTAAATGTTTAATATGTATGTTTTAGAGATTAAAAAAATATTGGAAAAAATGACTTGATTTGACGTTTGTGCATTTATTGGAAAACTGCCTGTGCGACTTATCCCTCCTTTGGCTTGGCTCTGCCACCAATAGATAATTATGTTTTATTAACAAAAGAAACAGGCATCCAAGTGTTTGCTTCTGCAGGAGTTGTGTTGCGTGTGGGGTGAACATGTGATATTTTTATTATGTAAATAATTTTTTAAAATGTATTGTTTGAAATATATGATGCTGTGGCAATACATGTTTTGTTAAAATCTTTGTTGATATGTTTACTATTGTAGAATACACACATATGAACATGAGGGTAGATGGATGAAGGCATTGTCTGCATATGATTCCCACCTACAGCAAGAGGCAACAGGCTCTGTATCTGGTCTTTTAAAGGTGAATCATTTTATTGTAGTATTGTATCTTAGAGTATCAAAATTAACGGGGGGCAGGGACAGCTGATGACGGGAGTACTGTGGAAAATTGGGATGTGGCCACTAGCTGTTGGAAGGAAGTGATTATTTACTACTTGATCATATTGTTTTTTGGCTCCGCATGTTTTGGGCCTTCTGCCGAGCATGAGTTTAAACTGTTTCTGGGGTTTGTAAACACAGAGACAATGACAGGATTACTTAATTATTTGCTGGTGGACGTCAAAGTAAAGTTATGATTATATATATATATATATATATATAAAAACATATATTGCCTTGGTTTGGCTCTGTAATCATTAGTGGTAGTGGGACTGGTTTGGGCCCTTCCTAAGCTGGTCAAACGTTTCTTTTGGGTCTATACCCCAGCTGCACTGATGAGTCCTGGAAGGCCGTGTTAACTGATGCATCAGAATATTTTAATTTACCGTCTTACTGTAATTCATCATCCAATGCGGTAAGCAAATTCTAGATTATTAAAATAAAAATTACATCAAAATAAAGTCTTATTTGACGTGGTTTTTAAAAGTTTTATTTTGCTTTACAGGGCTAGTTATTCAAGTGGAAGGCGATTGAAGCTGCAAAAAAATGGGCTTTTTGCAAACCACCGAAGAAGAAACGGTGAAGCAAACCGTCAACCTTAAGGCATAATCAATTGGTTTTAGGAATGACTTACGTGCCGAATTATATAACTTTAAAAAAAAAAATAGATTAGTGAGGTTAACAAATGTTTCATATAGCAATACACAAATTACTACATATTTAAAGTTGTCAGTCTGCAATGTAGTCTGCATTACATATTAATATTAATTATAATGCAATAGTAGGCATAATTTCATACATCTTGTTGTTCGATTATGCTTAATCATAAACAAGCTTTAGTTTAATAATATAGAGGCTGTATCCTATTTACTGGTTGTCATGTCGCTCCGTAAAGACAACTCGACACATTTTATTGTTGAGAAAGAAAATTAAACCTGGTAGAGTTCGACGAACAATTAATTTGCTATTGTGAAATAAAGCTATATAGTTAACCTTGAAAACGAGAACGCTCCACATTATATTTAGTAATTAGGTTTGAAGTTGTTTTCATTAAACTAGTAGTTTTGTTAGATGTAAAGTTCGTGTTTGTTATTATCGACATAACACCTCGAAACTAGATAGTAGTTTTCCTTCTAAAAATATATTGAAATCATAAATGGTGTTCCTAAAATAATAATAAAATTATACTGCAAATTTATATTCGGAGCCCTTAACTTTATGTTGTTTTCTGTACTTTATTTAAATGGTAATCGTTCAAGAGCCATTAAGCTCTTAATGACTTGGGGTTATCACAGTTTACTCGTAGACCTTTTTATACAACTGTATAAAAGCAAGAGATTGCAAATCTGACAAAATAATCTATCACGCCCTAAACTACTTCTTATGTTCAATACAATAGGCATTCTGTAATTAAGATAAAGAAATTAGGGAAGTATCTTTGATTTAGTAATTTTAAAACTAAGCCATTAACTAGCTTCCAAAAATAATCACCAACACAATATACAATCAATAATTAATTTTAAATACTCTGTTCTCAATAATAATAATAATAATAACTTTTAGAAGAAAACTTCATTAACATGTAAAACTTTTATAGGCAACAATTTGTAAAGTTTTAAAACTATTCAATTCCACTTGTACATTTTATATCCATTAAAATTCTCTTGTAACTTTCTAAGTATTACCTTCACCTCTCCGATGGAGAGTTAATTACCCTTGCGTCTAAGAAAGAAAGGTAAAGAGTGTTGCAATAGCACGCTTTTATGTGTGTTGGTGGGGTGTGTGCCTCCTTTTGGGGTATAACTCAAAAACTACTTGATTGATTTACTTTAAATTTTAACACATTGATAATATTACATCTCAGCCATACTTAAAATCACGTGCTTATCGGAAATAATATTCAGATTTTAGATTGTTATTTATATATTTTCCTGTTTTAACAGCCAACAGGGCTAACTCGAGCGAGATCGTTTGATCCTGTTTTGCCAGGCTTACCACGCGATGCTGTCCGGTCGGCGAGCAATTAAATTCCATATTTTGTTTATTTTATAAATATGGTGGAATAGAAGGTGGAGTGTGGGGGG
>NW_022755918.1:130728-161909 GCF_011630105.1 Anneissia japonica
CACCCTTCTCAACAATAAGCACCCTTCTCAACAATAACACCCTTCTCAACAATGAACAAAGTTCCAGTGTTATTTTGTTGATATATTGTAAATGTTTCTAATTGTGTTTCAGAAATCTTAAAAGTACAGCTTGGGACAACAACTTCTGGTTAGAACTGGATTATTTGGTGGTTGCCATGGCAGCCAAAGCATGCTCAGCTCATTTCACATGTATTCTGTACACTGAGATATGGTGTGACCAGCAAAGGTTTGTAGATCGATTCAGTCAAATGTTCTTATATACCTCACAACAAATTTTAAATCTATTTCATTAATAATTAAGGATCTACAGAATAATATTTTGTATAATGATTTGTGTATTTTGTTTAAGTTTTTTTTTTAAATAATAAACATGAGAATTTATTTACCCACTGTGCAGTGTCTGTCTCTTATACACATCTAGATGTGTATAAGAGACAGCTTATACATAAACTATATCACTATGTCCTCATTTTCTTTAGAAATGGTAGAAATGGAAATGATGATATGATGAGTGACCGAACGTCAGCATTTGAGACTCTGTCTTGTCTGAGTGGCGACCATGGCATCAATGTCCGGCAGCTTCTCCTTGATTCATATCGCAATATCGGCGAACCAGATGGTATCTATGGTTACGGAGCCGGTCGCCTAACCGACACAAGTGCCAGGTGAGATGTAGTTTTGAAATATCAACTACAGTACTTTAGACAATTATGATTTTGCAGAAAAAACAAATGGTTTAATATTTTGTATAAAATTCATAAATGTGTGTGCGAACATGTGCATAAGAGTGCTTTATAAGTTAATATAAAGTCTAACCTACAGTAATTACTCGAACTGGTTCCACCTCCTCATCTGCATTTACCCACGATTATTTGACTTATGACAATTCCAATTCCTCCAATTCAATTCAATTCAATTTATTTCACTTGCTTTGTCTAAACCTATTGTACATTATAGCAAATGGCAACACCTATCGTAATCCACAGCTTGTAAGTTATAGGCACGCTTGAGAACTTAACTACACTTATAAAAGCAAAAGATTCAACAGACGACGACTTTGAGTTTTTGAAAACATACTAGTTATTCAACATGAGTGTTCTTAAGTGTGTTTTGAATGTGATTAAACTAATTTTTTTATTTTGGAGGGTGGAGGGTATCATTCCATATGATAGCACCACAGGCGAAAATGGATTTTGCATGTGAAGTTGTGCGAGAACAAGTGTGTGGTGAAATTGAGACGATTGTCTTGTGGACTTTTTGTAGAATGAATCAGCTCCAAACACATGCATTTTTTTATATTCTTTTTATTTATCACAGACGTATGCAACACATTTGAAAATTATTTTTATTGTAATTTCATCGTAGGTGGTAAGAATGTTTCTGGATAAATTAAATTTAAGTAAGTTAAACTACATTTTAGGTGTGTGAATTGCAGTGGTGGTTGTACTAACTTTCAGAATGAAAATTTTTTTTTTCTACACAGTAAATTATCAGTTTATGCGTAGACTGTAGTTTTAGATTTTTCTTCTTTTTTAAAATAATGAGATAATGTATTTTCGTCACTACCAAATAAAATGCTGCCAAACAAAATGTAAATTATATACAGTAAAAAACTATAAGTTTCAGTCTTTTTATTTCAGTATGTATATGTATTGTGGCAGAGCCAAGCCAAAGGAGGGATAAGTCAAAATTTTCAAAATTGAGTTTTGTGCATATGAAACTAGACATTATTATCTTTAAAATGAAAAAAAAAATCACTTTGATATGGTAGTTTATGGCAAAGTTATAGGCAATTAAAGTTAGGATACTCGGTAAGTGTATTTTGAGAAAACTGGCTTTGAAAATCACATTTTATGTCTGTACGCTAGGACAAACTTCCGTAAATACCATTTGTAGAGCATTTATCGATTATAAATCAGAGAAAGGTAAAAATGTAGGATAAAAGTTAAATGTTCGATATGTATGTTTTAGAGATTAAAAAAATATCGGAAAAAATGACTTGATTTGACGTTTGTGCATTTATTGGAAAACTGCCTGTGCAAATTATCCCTCCTTTGGCTTGGCTCTGCCACCAATAGATAATTATGTTTTATTAACAAAAGAAACAGGCATCCAAGTGTTTGCTTCTGCAGGAGTTGTGTTGCGTGTGGTGAAAATGTGATATGTTTATTATGTCAATAATTTTTAAAAATGTATTGATTGAAATATATGATTTGCTGTGGCAATACATATTTTGTTAAAATCTTTGTTGATATGTTTACTATTGTAGAATACACACATATGAACATGAGGGTAGATGGATGAAGGCATTGTCTGCATATGATTCCCACCTACAGCAAGAGGCAACAGGCTCTGTATCTGGTCTTCTACAGGTGAATCATTTTATTGTAGTATTGTACCTAAGAGTATTAAAATTAAAAGGGGGCAGGGGCAGCTGATGACGGGAGTGCTATGGAAAATTGGGATGTGGCCACTAGCTGTTGAAAGGAAGTGATTCTTTACTACTTGATCATATTGTTTTTTGGCTCCGCATGTTTTGGGCCTTCTGGCGAGCATGAGTTTAAACTGTTTCTGGGGTTTGTAAACACAGAGACAATGACAGGATCTGTCTCTTATACACATCTAGATGTGTATAAGAGACAGTTATAAACCTGAACCACCGCACAGTTACCGGTACCCGTTGGAAAATACGTAGAATTTTAAGAAATCGAATCAATTATAAAATTCGCAGGGGAAGTTGCAGAGCATCAGTATGAAGCTGCTTGGAGGCTGGGCCAATGGGATATGCAATTTGATAATTTCTGGTGAGTAGTAAAGTGTAAATTATGCTAGTTTTAAAGGTTATTTGGTGGGATGGAATGAGGTATGGTTCGATAAGTGTGCTCTGCTCTTACAGTATTGTTGTCTACTTTGAACTGCCTTTGCAGGCCTGGTGTACAGTATATTCTGTATGTCTCTCTCAGTGGTCTGTGGTTTGTATTCCATTGGAGCTTTCAGGATTGTCAGTCGAACTAAACTGATCAACCAGAACAAGATCAGGAATCTGTGAATGTCCTGCAAACACACGCATTCTCCCACATTCCTGCACAAATGCATTTGTATGTTTTCGTTTAGTTCTTTGTTTATTTTTGCGTTCTGGTTGGTTCTGGTTACTTAGGGTCAAAGTACAATTGTCAATGGTAAGTTGATGTATAAATTATAACAAACTGTATGAATTTATTCAGAAAATCTCAAAGCACATAAAAATCTAAGAACAGGATGATTTTTACATAAATACACAATCCATTGTATTATTACTGTTTTAAAGTTTGGAGTCATCTTCTGGATTCCACGAAAGTGTTTACAAATCTTTAACCGCCATGAAGAACAAAGATGAAAACACTTTCAAACTGTGGATCAACAAGGCTGAAGGTCAGGTCCTACATGACCTCTGTCATGTGAGTCTGGAGAGCAATCAGAATGTTTATCCACTGCTGTGTGAATTACAGATGTTAAATGAGGTGCAGAACAGCATGCATTATATCAAGTAAGTTGCTTTCAATTTAATACTACATGTAAACTGATGTCAACTAAGAAATGTGTTTAAATAACCACTGTCCTTTGCACCTATTATATTATGTTTAGATGGGAGATCAGAGATAATGATCATGTTCTTCTTACAGAATTCAAACCAACTTCATATTGAATGTTTCAGCGCTGGCTTTTTGGAGTTTCTGCAAATCTTCAAATATGCTTTAAAGATGTGCTTCTGCCATGAAGCCTAGCAATTCAATTCTATATTCTTAATTGCCTAATTTGTATATTTATAATTATTCAACTTAAATTTTAAAATTTTAATGATAACTGACAGTTAAATAATAACTTTCCTGTATTCATATTTTTTTACAGACCCTTTAAATTTGGTGGTAATCAATTTGAGGATTTTGTAGTAAAATGTGAGCAAAAATCAGCAAAAACTTTTTTTTATTCGTTTCTGGTTAGAAGTTAATTTAGGTAAAGCCTTTAAATGAGCTATTCATAATTTTTTCCTGATTTTTATACAATTGATAAAAATACAATTGTGTTTTTCACAGAAACAATAGATCAGATAGTGTCAGCGAATCATGGAAAGACATAAGTACTGTACAAGACCTTGATTTTGAGTTTGTTGAGCCTGTTCTGGCCATCAGGTCATCCATCTTAGATATAGCGTACACTTTGAACCCCGGTTTAATGATACTACAGGATGTGATGTCACAACACATGTTAAGTCAATCTGAGCTTGCCAGAAAAGCTGGTAGATACCATGTAAGATGAATACAGTACACATATTTAAAATACAGTAGAACCCCCTATTAAGGGATACATTCAGGACAAAAAAAGTGTCCCCTCAATAGAGGTGTCCCCTGAATAGGCGTTGGCCTTAGTGTTAAAAGATATACTTTCACTTGTTTTGTGGGTGAAAAGAAAAGTGTCCCTTTGATAGGGGTGTCCCAAATGAGGGGTTCTACTGCATCCAAACCTGCAATTTGAAGCCAAGTAAAGTTATTTGATCAAATAAATATGTTTTGAATTTGTACAGACAACAGCCATTTATAAACCATGAAAGACAAATGAATGAATTATCAAATGTCATAATATTGTAAAAGTTTTGTAAATTTAGAATTGGCTAAAAGAACTGATATAAAATTTAGTTTTTATGAATATAATATTTATATTTTGTTGTTGAAACAAGATTGCAGAGAGAGCAGTAGCTCAACTTTCAAAGCTGAATGAGTCCCGTAACCATGACGATTGTAGGAAGTGGGTTTGGCAACTTGAGAAAGCTAATGTGTTTTGGGGACGGGGAGAACAAGACACTGCCAAACATCTGCTGAAAATCTGCATTGGTCAACTTGCAAAGGTAATGGTAAACATTGAAAAATTGCTCATGAAAACACTGAATAAATTGACTAATTACCTTTGTTCCGTATTTATAACAGCCCTCAAAAATCATCTTCATTTCTTTATTACTGCTTGCTGATTTATGTATTTTCACCAGTGGTGGATGCAAGAATTTTAAATAGAGGGGCTCCGGGGGCACTTTCACAGATGGAGGGTCTAGACAATGTCAACCCCTCAAGTAAGAAAATTTATGAAAATACACCTCTAGATGGCTGGAAATAGCACTCTTAGTCTCAAATTTAAATAAAAGTTTCTTTTTTTCTCCATTTTTTTTAAATAACTTTTAAAAGTTAAGGAGGCCATGGGAAGACTCCCTCCCACTCCCACCCTTGAATCCGCCTCTGCTCACCTAAGGTAAAGGTAAGTGCTTAAAGACAGACACTCATTGGTCTTCAAAAAGTCTGATCCTGGTTTTTGAAAGAGAATTTTAACATTAAAAACAATATTTAATAATAAATAAGCTCACTTAAAATTAGGTTTTTTATTTTGATTTTACAGACATCAAAGAAAAATGAAGTATTTAAATCAATCTACCCACAAGCTCTTGGTATATATGGCCAGTGGTTAGCAGAGACCCACACAGAAAGTCCAAACACTATTATGGATGACTATTTGGAGAAGGTACAGTATGGTTATTGTCGCTTCATGTAACATTAGTTTTGTTTTATTTCTGAATATCATGATGATCGGTCAACACTTGCTTCAGAAAGCTTCCAATGTTAATGTTAGTGGGTGGCCATTGGTATACAACATGGTCAATATATACACCAGAGGTGTGCATAACAAAGGGTTGAATTTTTGATTTAATACCAAGGGCTGCACCCAAACTTTGAGGATTCAAGTGTGCTTGCAAAAACCTTCATGAACTGCTTTTATACCACTTTATACTTAGTTTTAATATTACTTTTTACGGATGACCGGTGTTGGGCCATAAAAACAAGGGGTTTTCTAGCCAACGAGGGTAGGTGAGCCGCAAACCTAGGGTTGTCGCAGGCCTTAACAAGTTTGCCATTCAGGCTGCACATTGCTCATCTGTGCTGTATACTAATTTTTAAAAACTGGCTATAAATTTTTAAAATTTTTTTCCCATTTTTTAGGGAATTGAATACACCAGTCAAAAAAGCTACTAAAACTGTTGCTTAGCTGTACAGGCACTTAGCTTTGATGTCGCTATTTGCTAGGTGCTTGGTAACAAGCAGTGTTGCGTGGAACCGTGGGCATATTGACATAGTACTTTATGCTTGTACACTTGTTTTGAATTATAATAATTTTTTATGCGCTTGCAGGCTGTGATAATTTACGATTCAACGAACAACACAAGCTCACCTGCTATGCAAGCCTACCTTTCTCTCGCACGGTTTGCAGACACCCATTACCAAAATATTTGTAACTACATGAAATCTAAGGTGTTTGAGAGTAAACAAGCCTTACTGACCAAGTGTCGTGCAGACCTACAGAGTCTCAAAGCCATGGGTGACAATCATAAAAGCAAGTAAGTATAACTCACTTTATTTAGGGAATGCTCTTACTTGAATTTATATTGTTCAGTGTCATATCATAGAGTCTTCAAATGAGAAAATGAAATGGTTGGCATGAATGTAAAGTGGGGGACTTGGTAATTAAGTGAGGGGGTGGGGGGTGGCCAGCTTACAAAATAAGGTTATTTGAGGTGATTTTACTTGTGTAATTTTTTTGCTTCAAACATTTTCCAGTGTGGGGGTGCTTTTTTGGGGATACATGCCTCCTTCCAATGCATTCCCATAGATATGCAACTGTATTGTTCACTCTATGGTAATGCTTTGTTTGGTTATTAATATTAATTGTTTTCTTCATATTTGGAAATGCTGTTGTTTGGTATAAAATTTTCACACCAACAAATTTGAAATTTAACTAATTTCATTTTTTTTAGAAATGGTATTCTTTCAATCAATGTTTGATTCAGTTCATTAGTTATTGTTGTTTACAAGATAACATTGTAGTACATAAAACATTTTGTTGCTCTTTACAATTCACATTTGTTGCTAATTTCAAAGATATCAGCGAACTCTGGAGAAACAAAAGGAGATTGATGAAACAGAGTTGGAAGCAATGGCAGATGATAAAGCCAACTACCTTCATAAAGCAGTTAATTGGTATTTGAAGTGTCTGACATGCGGTGATCAGAATGATATCAGAATGTTCCGTGTTTGTTCGCTTTGGTTTGATAACGCAAGTGATGCGGACGTTAATAACGCAATTGAAGTAAGAAGGGTTTCTCTCCTCTTATATTTAAATACATAAACCTAGTCACACACAGTAGCGACACCAGCAGGCCTGGACTATTCTGTTGTCTGACGCACGACTAGGTCATCGGATCAAAAAAATTATAATTTGCTTATCCAAATAACGTTATTTTGACTGCCAATCTCTAATATTATGGTCTAAAAGCACATTTTGGACTATGCTAAACCATAAAAACTCTCCCCGTGAACCTTACAAGAGTGTTTTTATTCTGGGTCGTCGACAGAGACTTTATCAGCCATTCGGCTCAAACCCCTCTGTCAGACATGTCGGACCCCATTTCATGCACCACCACTGGTCACACACACTATTCTTTTATCTGTCAAATTTTTTTAATTTTTTAAATTTTATTTATTTAGGCACAAAACACGTGCACCAAGGATTGTCAATAGCGAATTTATCACTGTCCTACTTGTAGGTGAAAATCCCTTGTCAAGACAAACATACACATATGATGTGTTACACAAACTAAATCTCAATGTAAGGTTTAGAGATTGGAGTTGTTTTGGATAGACTATTCCTTATTTAAAAAAAAAAATCCACTAAGTCAAACATTGCATGTTTTTGGTCCTTATCCAAATATCCTAATAACATTACCTTTGATTTATGTAATTTTGAATCTCTTCTAGTGTGCTCTTGGGAAACTTGAGAGCCGCAAGTTCTTGCCCCTCATGCCGCAGCTAGCTGCCCGTATGACCACAAAAGAACATGGTAGAGTAAATTTCCAGAAAGTTCTGCAAGATGTCATAAAAAAGACTGTAGTGGATCACCCACACCACACATTGCCCATCATCCTGGCTTTGGCAAATGCAAATAAAGACACACAACTGACCAATAGGAAGTCTGCAGGAGGAAGCAGAGGGGATAAAGGTCAAACAGTTGAGGTTCGGGCTTTTTTCATTGGTATTTATAATTTAAAAGAATATTAATGATATAAGTAAGACAAACTATATATTATTTCTAATAAGTAATACAATTTTTTTATAATTATTAAAACCAAGAAAATTATTTAAAAAAACAGGAATAAATTAGCATGATATATTTATATTACACTTGTACATGTTTGTACTTCTCAGGAGAGAATGGCAGCTGCACAAAATCTTCTGACCTATTTGGAAACATCGTCAACTTGCTCAGATGTTATCAGATCACAGAATAGGCTTTCATTGGCATATATTAATCTTGCCTACCTTGATACTTCATTGCATAGACGAGAAACAAGTAAGTACGACCATGTAATAACAAATAATTTGTATAAAGTTTATCAGCTACAGTTATGTTAAACCAGAAGTTAAATGGAATCGAAATATAATATGTTTTTATTGTATATTAATGTAACTGAGAGTTAATAGTTTAAAGTATAGAGTTTCACAATATAAATGGCTTGCATCTTCTCTTGGAACCCTGTGATAGTCACAATATTTCTAACAAACTTTTGATTTTTTTGTTTGTGCATGGCAGCTTTCTGTATTATAATGTTAGATAAGAATGACATCTTTTAAAAAAATTTAAAAAAATCAATATTAGCAAAGTAAAAATTGAATATGTACAGTACAGTGGTATTTGTTTAGTAGTACTGGTATGATAATAGTAAAAATATTTTAAACTTTTATCTCACAGAACCAATCAAAATTCCATCAAACCAGTCAATAATGCAAATTAAGGATCTTGAGCATGTTGCCGTGCCGACATTAGAACTTCCAGTGGATCCAACTTGTCGCTATGACAACATTGTGTATGTCAAAGATTTTGAGCCAACGTTCAAGCTTGCTGGTGGTGTGAACCTTCCCAAAATCCTCACTTGCATTGGGTCAAATGGGCGTCGTTACACACAACTTGTAAAGGTATGTTACAAATTACATTATAACCTTTTATCTAAAGCTCTTTACAGACTATCAAATTTTATTTGACAAAAAAAATAAGGTATGCCCAAATATGGTTGTGATGACATCACAACATGACCATTTATAGGCAGATCTTGAATATATATAGGCATACTACAGTTTTTGTCGAAGAAAGTTTGTTAATTTGGACAGAGCTTTAATAGGAGACATTTTAACAGTGTCAGAGTTTTTTTTTTTTTTTTTATGCTCAGGAAAACCAGAAATTTAAGCTTGGTTTCCTAGAAAATCGCTACAAACTATCACCGACAGCTTTCGGTGATGCTGATTGGTTGGTTGTATCGGTTCCTTCCCGATTGTGTGGGGACTGCTACGCTAGAGCAATGGTTGCAGTAAAAAAAAAAAAAACTGTGGCGAGAATGTAGTGTAAACCAGGCTTTATCAAATGACTTAAGTATTTTGACAAGAAACATTACACAGGTTGTTTGTACTTTAAGGATAACCTTTCAATGTCCAAACCCCCCCCCCCAACTGGTCTCAAAGGATGTTCTGTGTTCACACAAGTCAGTTGTGTTCGTTGGTTGTATAGTCCTAGTTCTTATCAGAGAAGATGAGGGTCAGCAACTGAATCCTTACTTACAATCCAAATTATTAATTGGGGCCGAAACTTGTGTATTTTGTTTGTGATTTCAGGGACGGGATGATTTACGCCAAGACGCTGTCATGCAACAGGTCTTCGGTTTAGTTAACTCACTTTTGATGAAGGATCCAGAAACAAAGAAACGCAAGCTTCACGTCAGGAGATACAAGGTTAGTGGCTGTTCTTGTTCTTTCTAACGCAATACAAATTACAATAGTTATTCATCATACCCGTACTGTACTGCTGATGTGTAGTTAACGCGTACTGCAGGAGCACAAATCAGCATACGCACAGCTAAATGTAAATACGCACAAAGCATATTGATCAAATCACTGTAGCAACCGATGACTGCTGTCAACAGTTGATTATCAAAACTAACATTAAAAGACAGCGATTGAATTACAGCGTGCATCGTACACTAGTGGAAAATTATTACACTTTAGTTTAGATTGCAGGCCCTTAGAAATTATTTTTCAAGCATTAAATTAAACTTTGTAGAATAATTTTCCTATAGTGTACTTTGTGGAGCTCTACTAATTGCTTAGAAAAGAGAAATGTAGAGCATTTTAAACACAAAGCCACAGATTCTCTGTGATATAATAAGGTAAGAACTTACATAGCGCCATTTAAAAAACCAAAGTAATTATCAGTGGCGCTTCATGTTATTGTTGGAATAAGTGCGTTTTGAGTGATTTTTTAAATAAAGCAATTGATGTTGATTTTTTAATGTGAAGTGGTAGTGCGTTCCAGAGTGTGGCTGCAGCACTAATGAATTTTTGCATTAACATTAGACTAAAATTTCAACATTTATCAATAAAGTGGTTTCCGGTGGTTCATGATACTTACTTTGCAGAAAAAATAAATAAATTTTCTGTATCTACTTAAATTTTTGTTTTGTGCACCTTAGTCCAACATTGTCAAAATGACAGTTTAACACAAATTTTCATTAAAAAATTGTACATTTTCGTTTGCAATAACTTTAATTTTGTTGGTCAATTTTCAAGAATCAAATTGTAGTTTATAGAAGCACTTAACAAGCTTGTGGTCAAAAGGAATCAGATGTAACAGACATTGGGAAGTACCCAAAATTAATAGAACAGTAACTAACACCATAAAACGTATGGCACGCATAGACTAATAATTGACGGCTGTACTCACAACTAGTATCAGATTGTCGATGCCACAGTAAAGATCAAAGGACTGTACGCACGCGCTATGTTCGAGAGCAGAGATGTGCGTCCTTTTGTTGAATTACCTTGGTTTAGATTGCAGGCCCTTAGGAATTTTTTTTCAAGCATTAAATTAAACTTTGTAGAATAATTTTCCTATAGTGTACTTTGTGGAGCTCTACTAATTGCTTAGTAGAAAAGAGAAATGTAGAGCATTTTAAACACAAAGCCACAGATTCTCTGTGATATATATATACAGTATCTGATTTGACCATATATGGGCATGATGTTGTCATATTACACACATTTATGAGCTAATCACAGGTATTTGTCGTGTAAACATAATAGAGTGGACAGACATCTATCCAAGGCTCATTTTACTTAAGTTATATTTTATTCTTATAACTATTATAATGCTGTATTCACATTCTATTCAGGTTATACCAGTCTATTTCGTGAATACTTACCTGGATAACCGACTAATTGCCATTGTTGCCAAAACGGAACACCCCTTCGAAAAAAAAAATGGAACAGTCCGACCCAAGGCGCCACGTGCGAACCGTCTCCCTAACAAACGTCCTCATTCCCTTTTCGACGTTGTTCGAAGTTGGATACATTCTAGCCTTTGAAATTACTAGCAGTCTTTTCAAGCAATTCTGTTCTTATATTTGCCTTGGATTTATTTTCAACTTGACAAGATATCCTTTTGTTTTTATTGTAGTCTCGATCGGCATGTCCGCTCGCAAGTCTTTGTGCTCGGCGTGTGGGGCCCTAAACCGAGTGTTAAGTTCGACCGGCACTCGGAGTGCCCGTTGTGTCGCTTGTGTAGCAAGGCTGAGCCTTGCGAGATTTGTGCGCGCTGGCCCCCGACTAAGTTTGCGGCGGCTCTAGATTGGACAGCTCAGGCTGCCACTCGATCTCAGGGTTCGCTGCCGGCTGCGTCGGGGGTTGTAGCGGCGCCGGATGACTCGCCTCCACCGCTGGAGGATTCGTCGGCTTCGCGTTCGGCGGGTCCTTCCCCTCCCCTCCCCTCCCCTCATTTTACTTAAGTTATATTTTATTCTTATAACTCTTATAATGCTGTATTCACATTCTATTCAGGTTATACCATTATCCCAGAGGAGTGGGTTATTGGAGTGGTGTGAAGGAACCATGCCAATAGGACAGTACCTGATAGGTCCTGCTAGTAAGTCTGGGATCGGAGCCCACAAACGATATAGACCAAATGACTGGACCGCTTTAGATTGCCGCAAGAAAATGACCGTAAGTACCTTCAATCGATTTTCAAACACACTGATTTGGCATGAACAAAGTAAGGCTGTGGATGTCACTGTATCAACTGTTTGCTTTTAAGCAAATTGTGCATACGTACATGCTTTTTTGTTGTTGAGAGTATTTTACATATATTTTAAGATTACCGGGGCACTATGCATTTTGAGCTTCACCCTTTAAAATTGTTTTATTTCATCCCTCAAGATGATGGTTAGAGGGGAGTAATGGCTATGGCAAACTAGCCAACTAGGGGCCTACAAAAAAAAAGGACGATGTTGATGTTACTGCACCTAACTATTTGTAACTAATTGACAATACACATATTTAAAGTTATTTATGTTTTCTTTTTTCACTCTAGAATGCGCATGATAAAGCACAGAAGTATGCAACATTTCAACAGGTTTTGAACAACTTTAAGCCAGTCTTTAGATACTTCTTTATGGAGAAGTTTGTGGATCCCAACTGTTGGTTTGAAAGGCGTTTGGCCTACACAAGAAGCGTGGCTACCTCATCCATAGGTAACACTCATTCACTTCACCATGCATGCTTTGTTCATAATAATAATAATAGTTGGATTTGTAGAGCGCATCATGCGAAAAAGCCTCTATGCGCTTGGTGATTGAGCTCTTTGATTTGGACATTTTGAGAAAAAAGAAAGTTGAAGTTATTTTATGAAACTAAAAAAACCTACTCCTTAAACTAAGGCATGGTTGGCCGTTGGCTCCGAGGAGTTCATCCGCCCTTTGTTCAGCTGTTTTTTTTCGTGCTGCTATGTGTCCATCCACCCTCCTATTGGTGGCCGCTAAAGACCACCAGATGGGGTTGTCGGAATTAGTTGGAATTAGTTGTGTTATATTTAATCTACAAATCTACTTCATCAAGCATGTATAGTCTTTTTTTGTAAGTAACACGTTATATTTTCATTGCGGATTTTTTGGGCTCAGTACGGACTCTAAACGTATGCATTTTCTTTTATGGGGATTTTATAAGTCCGCAATGACGAGATAACGTGTTAAGTACTGGTCTCCCTCCAGTTAAAGACCACTTTTGGGACTGGGGTTTTCATTTTCTTCAGCAGCTTTTGTCTTTAATTAGAATGTTAGATAAAAGACATTTGTTAATTTGTTGTATGTTATTATAGTTTGTGTGCCATTCTTTGTATTACAATTTTTCCCACTATGTCTTGCTATGTTGTTTGTATGTTTGAATATTGTATGCTGTTATTCTGTGTGTTTTTCATTTCATTTCTCTAGTTGGTTACGTAGTTGGACTGGGTGATCGCCATGTTCAAAATATATTGATTGACTGCAACACCGCTGAACTGGTCCACATCGATCTAGGCAAGTTAATCAGTTTATATACTTGGTTTAAGCACAAGAATGTTTTACTAAATTGTCATTAAAAATGTAGAGAGATTATTATTATATGTTACATTTTTTTATGTTATATAATGTGGTATGTTTATGTAATATATTCTTGTATTGAATGGATTTTTTAGGTGTTGCATTTCAACAAGGCAAGATTCTTTATTGTGATATGGTATGTTTAATCAATATATTCTATAATATTTTATATTGAATGGATTTTTTAGGTGTTGCATTTGAACAAGGCAAGATTCTTTATACTCCTGAAACAGTTCCCTTTCGTCTTACAAGAGACATAGAGGATGGAATGGGCGTTGCTAGTGTTGAGGGAGTATTCCGGCGGTAAGCAAGGCACTTATTATTATTATTATTATTATTATTATTATTATTATTATTAATATTTTTATTATTATTATTTATTATTAATATTATTATTTTTTATTATATTATTATTATTATTTATTATATTATTAATATCAATCATGTTATTTTAGGTATAATTTTTATTATTGTTGTTTTTATCAATAATGACATTTTTTTTTACAACACTGCTCATTTCAGATGTTGTGAGAAGACGATGGAGGTAATGCACAACTCCCAGGAGGCTTTGCTAACTATTCTAGAGGTGAATTATTCTCTCAATTAATTTTAAGCATAGTTCCCAATAATAAACAATGATAGTAAAACAGTATTATCAATAATATTGATAATACTGTAATCCTAGTAATAATTGTTTTAAAAAAATATTACTTTTGTACTTTGCTTACATTTTTTTTCTAAAAAAGGTATAAAAAGTCGCTTAAATGTCTTGTCTAAAAGAAAATTAAAAATTATATATAACAATGTGATACTACAGTGTCACATTGTATGATTTTCAATTAATCAATTAATGCATTTATTTTGTTACTAGGTGCTCCTCTATGACCCCCTCTATGACTGGACAATATCTCCACTGAAAGCTCGCAACATCCAACAAACTGACCCAGATGCATCAATGTTGAGCACAACATTGGATTTTGATGGCAATGGGGGCAGTAGCACAGAGGAGGTGAACAAAATGGCCAAGAGGGCGCTGTTGAGACTGCGCCAAAAACTGCAAGGGGAGGAAGACGGCGTAGTGCTTAGTGTTAGTGGTCAAGTTAGTAGGTTGATACAAGAGGCAAGAGATTTTAAAAACTTGTCCGGATTGTTTCCTGGTTGGCAGCCATGGCTTTAAAGTTTTTATCAGACGAATATGTAGCTCTTTTAATGAATAAATTATTCATTAGATTTTGGTGCTCTGCTTACGTCTTTTATGTACAGACAGCATTTACGTAATTGAAATAATCATACATCTCGACTGCATGTTTTCATTTATTTATCTTGGTTTTAAGCTGTTTTGAAGTTTTGTAAGTGATGAATATTCATTTTTTTTAATGAATATTTATGTCATAATGGCGTGCTGCTTAAATTGTTAGAATGTATATGCTTGTAATTAACAAAAACTATTACTTATTTTTATAATATAAAAAATAGATTTTTTAGTGCTCATCATTTGCTTCAGAAAAAGGAAAAAAACAGTAGATTTTACAGTATAAAGTAACCTGAAAACATTATTAAATTAACTGAACTATAAAATATCATAGAAACTAATCAAAGAAACAAGTAAGGATTGCTTTGGATGTTGAGGAAAATGCTGTATTGTGGATAACTCGTGAAAGCTTCTTTTCTCTTGCGTGGTTCTTCGCTACACATCAACTTCAAAGTTGGTAGGCCAGTCTGCGACCTCCTCTGAGACGCCATACAGTTGCTGCATACCTCCTGATGGTTTGGACAAAAATTAACAAGGTGGGAAACTAATTGAATGGCTTCAACACAATTACACGCTGGAAAGGTGTACATGCGCCGTCGGAACAGTGCTCGGCTCTTCTACCACATCTCATGAGCAGTGCGAGATGGTGCCAGTTTCGTCTTGCTAGGTTGGCACCGGATGGTAAATGAAAGGCAAGGCTGGAGATCAATATATTTCTAATGCATTGCCAGAACTTCTCCAAGACTCCTTCCACAGCAAGAGAGTTAATTTACTCTAGAAGGAAACAAAACCCACCTACAGTAGTATATGTAACATTAAACTCTTCCAATTATAAAAGCTTTTATCACCATTTTTTTAATTTCATATCATTTAAATTCTAAGACTATAGATTGTGCATGACTAGAAATACTCCCCAAGGTGTAAAGAAAGTACTTTTATTTGCAACATATTTTTTCAGGATACATACACATAAGGAAAGCAAAATGTACAATACTAAACTGACAATGAATACCATACTGTTTTAATGTTTGTTTATCTGCTCTTGATAAAAGTAACATTCTTTTTAAAGTTGAGTTTTATAGCTAATACTTGCTATAATTTGAATAAATCCAAGTTGAGTATATTCAAAGTCGATCGTACTGTACTATTATTTGTATTATTAAACGTTTTTCCGACAGTACTTCTCTGCCCGGGACCATATTCAGGGGCAGATACGGAGATGTCCAAAAGTTGAGGGGGGGGGGGGCGGAAATGGGGCCGATCGAGACAAAACTACCTTAGGAAACTTCTGTTTTCTAGATTCCCGAAAATAACCTCCGAGGAGGTCGATTTTATTTATTTATTTTTTTTTTACTTTTCACAAGGAGGACCCCGGGGCTGGCCTGATATTTATTAGCTACCTTATTGATCCCTATCTGTTTGCTAGTGTCAGCACCTCTTTAAAAAACTGTAGAGAATGATGTGTATGTAATTGTGCAAGTTCAATACACCATTCCTATACACTTATAGTCATTTTGTGGTTGTTTTTCTATTTGTGTGTGTATTTGTTTTCTGTGGTGACTTTTTTGGCCCCAGGACAAGGATGAAGGGTACGCTAATTGGCCAAAAATAAAATTTTATTTTTATTCAAAATTGTCATTATTGGCGGGCAGTGGGCTAAACAAGGTATAAAAAAGTCTTGCGAATGCCTGAAAGGTACCATTTACTACTGCTGTCGCTCCTGGTGTCTTGTTGCTGCTACTACTACTACTACACGTTTGT
Organism: Anneissia japonica; assembly: GCF_011630105.1. Classification (NCBI taxonomy): domain Eukaryota; kingdom Metazoa; phylum Echinodermata; class Crinoidea; order Comatulida; family Comatulidae; genus Anneissia; species Anneissia japonica. The sequence continues at coordinate 147,291 of NW_022755918.1, forward strand.
AGTAGCGGTTTGGCACAGGTTGGCTTCTAAACTTCGAGGGGTTCAATCCCCTCACTGTCAACTTCACTTTTGTCTTTTGGCAAGGCACTTTACTACGGTCTCCACTCAGCAGTACAAGTGAGTACCTGATAGGTTCAAACACAAAGAGCGCTGATTAGATTACTAGCTACAGTATTATGGATTTGATCCAATGAGCAGGGGTAGTAATGTGATGCACTTGTGGGAACATATTTATTGTTTCACTTGTATGAAAACTTCCACTAGGAAATAAAACACTAAGCCAGTATTGCACTTTGTTAATTTTATTATTTTTGACGTCCCCATTAAATATTCTTTATAATCTCAGTATTTATAGTCACTAAATAAATATCTAATCTAAAATGTGCAAAAATAAAAAAACAAACCACAACATACATTTATATATTGAATATTCATTGATAATACAATTTATAGACTTAAAAAATGCTATAAAACGAGTTACAAAAACTACCCTCACCTTAAGACACTACTTCCCATCAGGCCAATAAAAAAATAAAATTTGTGTTGGCCATGTTTTGGAAAAATTCAAAAAATGGGTAGGTTGATAGGAAAAGTTACACAAAAATACAACAAAAACCATTTTAAAATCTATATTGAAGAGCAAAACTGTCGCATGGCCTATTCCAGCCTTTTTAGCTCAATTTCGAACATATTGTGTCAGTCGGGCGTGGCCAACACAATTTTTTTTATTTGGCCTCATTATAACCACTACAAACATTGGTGGTGCTAGGATGGGGAGTCACATTATGAGAATCTTTACAGACCCAAGTTAAGGGGTGGGGTGGAATAGATTGTTAACATATTTCAGAATGTTGTACAGTATTTGCATAGGCTTATCTATTATCAGGAAAAATAGAAACTGATTGTATTTATGACAGGTTTCATAGACTTCTCAAGTTACAGTAGCAAAATACATTTCAGTAACCAAATCTTTATATTTCCGTAAAAAAAATACAAAATTTCCGTAGCACCTAATAATTTGTCTTGAGTGCAAAATATGGGTTAAACTAAATTACAGGTACAGGATAATAACAGCTGTGGAATTTCAAACAAGCATGACAGGATGAAGATTTCCACACGAAAAATTATCAGTAATCTGACAAGTATGAGTTGTTACAAATGTTAAACCAAAGATCCTAATGGAAAATTGATTTGTTCTGGATCTATTTATTAATGTGTCTAGGCCTAAGATAAATTTCCGCAGTATAGTATTTGAGAAGTCTGGTCTGCTTTTTCAAACTTTACATGGAGGTGATTACAGATCATGTTGTACAGTACAGTATTGATTTTTACCTAGGAACTGATATCACTGTAAGTTCGGCCAATGGTGTGTACTCTCATAAGTGACCACTTTACATCGGTCTGAGGGTGGTCACTTATGGGAGATTCAACTTCACTATTGGAAAAAAACAAAAAATATATAGCATCCAAAACTGATATAACTAAAACTATTATAATTATTATTCAATTGCACATAACCTACTTAAATTTAAGCAATGGAGTCTTAAAAAGATCTGAAGGCATGCAATCCCTGATTATCCTAGACATCCATACAGACTATGTTTGCCATATAAATTGAAAAATATTAGATCAAGGTAAAATCACCACATTGTCGAATGAAACACAGCCTGTTTTAAAAAACGAAGGGGCTACCAACAGTAGTTTAGCAGAGTCTAGTACGAGTTAGACTAAATAGCCCCTTGGTTTCAAGATACTAGCTCTTAAAGCGACTGATTTTACATCAATTTTATTCAATTATAATTTTTTTAAGGTTTGCGTAATAATTTTTTCCTGCTTGACCCTTATGAGCATCATCAATGTTTGAGTTCCTCAGAATCATTCTCCTCCACCTCACTGTCGTCGTAGTTCTGTAACACGGCTTTGTGTTGGTTGTTCCACAGTTGTGTGTATAAACTATCAGGGTTGCTAAGCAACGTATAGTGGCTTCCTCGTTCTTTTACAAAACCATTTTCAAGGACAAAGATCTCGTCACAGTCAACGACTGTTGAGAGACGATGTGCTATGAACAGTGATGTTTTGCCTTGGGTTACTGTTTGCATCGAGTCTAAGATATTCTGAAAGAAAAAAATTGGTATAGTAATAATCATACTGTAATTGTATCAAAAAATTTATTAAGATACATAGTGTTTACACTGTTAAATAGCCAACAGGACAGTAACTGAATGCACATAAAAATATTGTTTTGTAATCTGTTATGCACTACACAATATACTTTAACATTTCTGGTTAAAAACATAACTTTAGAGGAAATACTGTACCTATTCTTGAATTTTGTTCACGTGATGGCGTGATGTTGCTTACCTGTTCTGTAATTGAGTCGAGAGACGAAGTAGCTTCATCGTATAAAATAATTGGAGGGTTCTTGAGTATAGTCCTAGCTATTGCAACACGCTGTTTTTCACCACCTGCAATACAACATTTTATAATAAATCGGATATGAAAATATTAGTTGCAAGTAAAATTTGTCATTGTACTTTTTCTGAATTGTTAACAGAAACATTTTCCCCATTCAGCAAAGCTGATTGATTTGAAACATTGATGGAGGTATGGGAGTGGAGAGCTGATCACTTATATTCTTTAGTTTGGGCCCCACATTAAAAGATTTGCATACAGTGGGCCCCCTTTTCTCAGAAATATTCTGTAATTATCTTTTGTAAAGGCACCCTGAATGCTCTATACCTAGTTTCTTAGGCTTTGAAAGTGGGGAGCTGATCGTAATAAAATCATTTTAAATTCATTGTTTTCTATAACCATGAAACAAACTAGCTGTAATATACCCTCCCTACCTGATAGTTTGAGCCCTCGTTCTCCAACTTGTGTATTGTAACCGTCAGGCATTCTTAAGATACTGCGGTGAATATCAGCCATCTTGGCTGCTGTGTACACTTCTTCTGCTGTTGCTTCCATATTGCCGTAATTTATATTATAAAAAATTGAATTATGGAATAGTACTGAATCCTGGAATGAAACAAAATAAATTAGCAACAATCTAATCATTATATACAGTATGTTGAAACTGATGTGAAGTTTATTTAATAGGAATGATGTTTTTGCCCATTTTGTACATTCACAAATACTTGCGAAAACATTTTTTTTTTTCAACACACTTGGATTCAGTTTCAATTATAATTTTGTAAATTGACATTCCCCACGAGTATTATTAATTCTGCATTACATTTTATGATTACAAATACTAGATATTACAGCTAAGATTATTTACAGAAAACAATATTTCATAATAAAAATGCATTAATGTGGTGTTTACCTGGGGAACCACACCTATGCTGGACCGTAGACTCTCTAAGCTTACATCACGTATATTCTGACCATTTACTAAAACTCTACCTGACTTTGGGTCGAAAAATCTGTATAACAAACGAACTATAGTAGATTTCCTGTTAAAAGAAAAATAAATTATTTAAATGATAAGCTTCATTAATAAAATACATAATTTTTTAGAGTGCAATTTTGGGGCAAGTGGTGCTATTATACTCCTTTAATTTGGTCAAAGTATGGTGTGGCTGAGGTGGGTCCCCTCTCAGGAACCTTAGACCCTCTTCTCTAAAACCACTAGTGACACCACTGCTAAAATGTTATGTATCCATAAAATATTTTATTGTCAATACTATAGTTTTAAATTATCATAAATATTATTATATCATAATTATCAAGCATCTCACCCTGATCCACTACCACCAACAATAGCAACCTTCTTGCCTGCTGGAACATGCAATGAGATGCTATTAAATATAGGTTGACCATTCACGTACTCAAAGCACACATCTTCAAATGTTATGGAAGCTTCTTGTGGGCTTATCGCCAATGCGGGGGCTAACACCTTATCCTGAAAGAAAAAACATTGAAAATGTAGCTACTATACACTATATCAGGCCTTAATTATAAAATATAATGCATATAAATTTATTTTTATTATGAAAATAACAATAACATGTTACCTAGCCATAAAAATCTGTTGTTTTTTTCAGTCATTAATGATTGATAGTAGGAATATAACATTTACCTTAACATTTGGTTCTAAGTTGAGAATGTTAAACATTGTCTTCATATCGATAAGTGATTGACGAATTTCTCGGTACACAGTGCCAAGGAAGTTGAGAGGCAAGGAAAGCTGGAACAGTAAACCATTGACCATCACTAGGTCACCTATCGTCATGTTTCCTGAAAGTTGGAAAATAGGTTGTAAATAAATCAACAGAGATCACAAGTTGAAGAAAGCCACTTGATGGAGATATAGTTAAATGAATCGAGCATTCTTAAAAACAACCAAATTCATTTTGTTATACTTGGTAATACCATCACCAGTTGACTTTTTGGAAATTTTCATTAATATGTGGAGTATAATAGGTTAATCTCCAGAGGAGATTATTGCTTGTTTGTGGGAGTGTCTGAGGCCATCCTGATTTCTAGGAGACTTGGGTCTTGCATGCAACATTTATTTTGTGCTCTTTTTAATGTTTTCATTTTATAACTATTACCATTATTTTGTCAAACTTTCTGATTTGGCTGTAACTTTGACTTACCTGCAATAATGCCCTTACATGCCATCACCATGATCAGAGCTAAGGACGAGCTGAACACTATATTCTGTCCAAAGTTGAGAATTGCTAGGCTAGTTGATGTCTTTAAAGACGCTTTCTCAAACTGAGCAAGTGATTCATCATATCGCTTGGCTTCGTGTATCTCGTTGTTGAAGTATTTAACAGTTTCATAATTGATGAGCGAGTCAATAGCCAAGTTCCCTGCCTCGTTATCCGCTTTATTCATTTGAACTCTGAACTTTGTCCTCCAAGAGGTGATACTGAGGGTAAATGCAGCATAGGCTGCGATGGTTGACAGTGTTACTAATGCAAACTGCGGCCCACATCTCCAATACTGAAACAAAACCAACAAGCGTATCCTCATTATATTTATGCTATTGAATCTTTGTGTACATGCATAAAAATGGAAATCTAACTCTCTCTAATGGGGTCCAGTGTCTGTGTACAAAAGTCAGACAGATAAATTCTACTGCAGCCTCAATAAAATACACCTTTTAGAAGAAACACAATACCTTGATCAAAGGTGGATTATTCTCAATTATAAACTTACCAAAATACTTGCAACTAAACTAACTTCAAATATGGTAGGAACAATGTTGAATACTAAAGCAGTGAGTATAAAGTTGATGCCTCTGTAAAGAAAGAAAATATAAGAAGAAGCATTTATAAATTAAAGACATCATAAATACAAAACAAATCAAAATTAACTTTGTGCAACAGCAACTTTCAAAAAATAGGTATATTTTATACATACCTACTCCCTCTGTCAATAGCTTTAGAGAGGGCGCCTGTCTGACGACTCAAATGGAAACTGAGATCTAGGGAATGCAGATGAAGGAACACATTTTTGGCTACACGTCTTATCGAGTTCTGAGCTACCTTAGCGAATATTGCATTTCTGAGTTCATTGAAAAGGGAGGCACCTGCTCTTGCTGCTCCATCTATACAAGGCAGGGAAAAAAAATGGAGATGATTAGTTGACAGGGTATTCATATAAACCACAGGAAAGGGTTATAAAGGATTGAAATCATGAAGCAAAACATGTTTCAATGGGATGCTTCCAAATATTTCAGATATGGAAAAAGTTATGGAAGAACTGAAGTGCATTGAATTGTGCAGTTGAGATGTGAACAGTTGAGGGTTTGAATCTAAATGTGTTCTGATGGGAGGACCCGACTGGTATATTTGGTATAGGGATCGTGGTTGTTTGTTTTTCATCGGACCTTACTCTATTAAGAGTTCTTTAATAATATGCAAGAGCCTCAATCCAGTTACATCAATGGTTAAGTTTTAGCTGAAACTCTAACAATATGAAGTTAAATCAAGAACTCATTCTCAAGGATCTTCACAGTTGAGCGCACACACAGTGACTACCAATAGTTTAACCAACTGCAGTAATCTACAGCACCCTCGCTAGATTTATGAGTATTATTAATGTATAAACAAGGTAATGATTCAAGTTGACAAAGAATAACATTGACAATGATGATAGATAAACGATTGTGATAATTATCGCTGAAACTTACATCCTATAAGCAAAGATGTTGCAACTGTTATTGCAGTGCCTCCAGCAGCTGCCACCACTCCCACTGCTTGACCGGTGTTTAAAACGTCCACTGCATACTTGAACATGAACGGCACAGAGACACTAGCCATCTAAATCAAATAAACAATATTAATAAGAATCATCATTAAAATTATTAATGTAACAATTATTACAAATATTAAATATATAAAAACAAATTCTCGTAGTGTGGGCAGTATAATAGAGGCAGTAGAGCTAAAAAAGATCTATTAATCAATCAACTATTAATCAATCAGCCGAGTGTTTCTAGAGCTCCTCATGAGGGCAGTATAATAGAGGCAGTAGAGTTAAAAAGATCTATTAATCAATCAGCCTCATGAGGGCAGTATAATAAAGGCAGTAGAGCTAAAAAAATTGCACTTTCGCAATGGCAAATTATTCAGCAAAAAATAATGCTCAACGACAGTGAAACCGCATAAAGGGACACCTTCAGACCATAAAGAGCGCAACTTTCTGTTGCGGTGTCTGTAGTGCTAAAAGGTGTATTCTCTTGATTTGTGTCCAAAAAAGAGTCTCCGTAATAGGGGTGTCCCAACGGAGGACTCCGACTGTATTTCAAAATGATCTCATATCACTTCATTTTTTCAACTAACCTTCCCCTCCCCACTTCCACCTTCCCACTAGGCACCCATCAGGCAATATGCCACTGGCAGACTACCACTCTACTTGCTTACCTTTGAGCCAATGAGCAGTCCCACAGCAATCACAACTCTAGCTTTAATCGAGGTTGCATCTTTCGGCCAAATATATCTAGTCATGGCCTTGACAATCTGCCAACCATTCGATCCACCATTGTTACCATTTTGGGTTACATCACCAGGACCGTGTCCATGGAAACAGCTTCTGGTCAGGATAGAGCTCTGCCATATCTGCAGAAAACATCAATCTGATGCCATTGGTATTCAAGAAATGATGCATACAGTGACTCTAACACCAACAGTATTTTTGTTTTCCTTTACTGCACAAGAATCATTCATGTTTGTTCACACTAACAAGTTTTATGTGACATGTCTGTTCACATTATCACGCTTTATGTGACAATTTTGTGTAAATTGCCCATAAATGGGCATAATAATGTCATATCACAGCTGTTTTTAGGGGTTTTAGTAGCTTTAGTGTAATAAGATGGGCAGTCATATGGGGCTGGAGGAATGTGGTCATTAATTGGAGGTGGTCATTCTTTGGAGGGGTCTTTAATAGTGGGACACCTGTCCACACCTGCATAGTGTGGACAGTCTTGTCTTAATCACATTACACTTTTGTACATATCACACAAAATGGAAGTGCATTCATTACTAAATAATTTACATTAATATTGATGAATGCTACATATCAACAATGCTAGATAACCCAATTACTCAGTTGTCACATGAATGAAATCACCTGATGCTCTGTGGGATATATTATAACCATCCATAATTATGGTAGGCCTACAAAGTTCATGATTTAAAATAGTTGCTTTTTAGTTAGACATAGTTTGACAGATTTCTCTAGGGTTGTCAACATCAATACTATTCAACGTGTTAGGATCTTTTGACAAGGTAGGTAAGGGTCTTGATTCTAAAGCACTTTCTGAGAGATATATCCATTCTTCATTATTGCACAATTACCGGTGGCGTATGTAGAGCAGTTCTTGTTTTTGAAGCCTGACCGATATGCTTTAAGCAAAACAATCTGGATGAATTCTGAAAAGAAAATGTAGTATCATAATTCAGTGAATGGTAAAAATTAAACATGTTTATTTGCATTGGGTTTTTTAGTAGTTTAAATGTTATATTTACCAGACTTTGATGTTTATTATATGATAGTCATTGTTCTTTTCAATACATCTTACACTTTAATTAGTAATTTGTATCAGTGGTGGTGCCAGAGGGGGCTGGGGGTCTATAGCGCCCCCCCCCATCGGGGAAGCATAGCCCCGCCCCCCGTTGGGGAAGACGAGTAAATTTTGTCGGGGAATAAACAAATAAAAAAAATAATTTACTTTCATTAAACTATTTGTGTTAACTTTTCATCACAATAATAATAATAATAATAATAATAATAATAATAATAATAATAAGAATTAATAATGTTCAATGAGTTCAATGAGACTAATTAAAAATATTTTGTGTTCTGCTATGAAAAAATGCTCGTTGGGATAGCCTCATGATGCTTGGAATACATCGCAATAGGGGAAGCAACCTCGACCTTGACAGCGTGGTTGACAGATTTCATGCAAAAATTCCAAAATGTAGAATTTTACTTTCAAGAATGAGGATTTGAAAATAAATTAGATGGTTACATTGCATACTCTTTTGTTTCTTGTTTTATTCAAAATATTTTGGTTTTGGAAGCTGATTTCGACATTAGAAAACATAGCCTACATGAAGTCATATTATAGTAGCTCAATGCCTATCATATAAGTAATAAAAATTCGTCATAATTCATCAAATATCTATGGCTTGGCCCCCTGCACCCCCACCGGGGGCCCTAGGCAGCCCCCGGCCCCAGCCAAGTGAGACTCGATCCGCTTCACAAGCCCCCCCACCGGGGCCTTTAGCCCCTCCGTCGGGCAGTCCTGGTGCCATCACTGATTTGTATACATTTTAGATTTTACTACAAGTAGTTTTAAATGTTATATTAACCAGACTTTGATGCTTATTATAAGATAGTCATTGTTCTTTTTGATTCATTTTATACAAGTAATTTGTATACATTTTAGATATTTTACATCACAAGCATTTCAGTCTATTTGTGATTTGAATAAATTGGAATGGGAATTAATTTTATTTTAAATATTTTTTGTTCATAATAAATTAACAAAATTCTAATCTAGGCCTATGTTTATGTATCCATTTATTTAAAATTATTTAAAGTTAGGACTGGTATTGAAGAAATTGAGATTGAGGTTTAAAAGGAAATTTTAATTTGTCATCATTTGGTTTTAGGCCCAAGGCCAAAGATATGCCAAACAGCAAGCTAATTATTTCTGTTAGTGGCAAACACCTTCAAAAGACAAATATACACACAAATATCTACATAAACCCTTCTTAGGACCTTAGGATTGAAAGGCAAGCATCTATATAGTTTTTAAGTTTACTGTGTTTGCGCAGATAAACTTTAGAGCTATGCTTCAGGTTCTATACATTTTTTCTCTTTTTTTTTCCACCAATTGTAAATTGTATTTATGATGAGAACTGACATATTTATAAAAATGTATATAGGGCCCTATATACATTTTTTTTAATACATTTTCACGAATTGGTGTTCCAACTCTACCCATCATTATCCCACTCAGGGATTTGTAATTGGACTTACATTTTGATAGATGACCAATGGCTGATAGTAACTTCTCTGATAATGGACTATGTTTAGGATAATTTTGACCTAGTTTCTGCAGTATATTCATGCCCCTGTCAGTAGGTTTTTTTAAACCACCACAGCCACCAAGCTCTGACACACCACTACCTACACTGACTGTTTTCAACTGACTCCAATTCACAACACCCTTAGGCCACAAAATTTTGTTCTCCTGTGGGCGTTGGCCCATTTGAAGGATTATTCCACTTGACCTAGGCCTAATTCTACGTACTTCCAACAGGAAGGACCAGGCTCCACCCCGCTTTAACTTGACGATGACGAACATAAACCGAAATTGATGATAGGCCTGGCTAAGCCTAGCCCTGGGCCTAAGTAAGAGAACCAAAAATTGAATAATGCTACCTCAAAATTTGTTCTATACAACTTGACACCTCCTTCACAATATGGTAATTTAGAATACCTTCCGTAGAATTGAGAACTATGTTTTAGTATGTTTAATGAAGAGTTTATCTTCCGTGTTCTTAAAATACTAGCCATTATCAAAACACACACACGTATAACCAGGGTTGCCAGATAGTCGACAGGCTTCACGGCCAAACACACGCCATCTCACGGCCAAATTCGGCCAAACTTTTTTTCGATATCGGCCAAAATTCGGCCAGATTTTAATCCGATTAGAAGACAACAGTGGGTACATTCATTTGAAACACTACAAAAATTATACGAAACTCAGCGGTCATTTGTTAGAAATTGAAGAAATTCAAATGGTATACACAGAAAAATGTTAAAAATAAATAGCCTATGTTCTTTAGTTGCTGGCATGCAGGCCAATTCAGGGGCAAATCCAGAGATGTCCGAAAGGGGAGGACCGGGGGCGAAAGTGGGTCCGATCGAGATGACACCATCTTAGAAGAAATTTGTCTTTTTTAGACGCCCGAAAATAACCTGATGCGTTTGGGCAATCAATTTTTTTTTACCACCCCTCCTCCTAAAATCCACCTCTGCTATTTAAAATCACAATATTAAAATTGATCTAAATTTGATTTAAATGTATTAAATATATGTACATTGTAGTCGATCTATAGCAAAAATTTTAAGGGCCTGTTATTGGCAAATCCGTGGCTCTCCTTAAATAGAATGAATTAAGTTACATAGCTAGGAAACACAAACTGACGTTAAAACAAACCTATGGAAACTTTAATAAATACTTTTTATCTATAACTTTCGAAATTCGCCTCTGAATGTTATTGTCGCAGTACTTAAAGCAATAAATCAATGTTGCTATCAGAATTATTTTCTTCATTCTCACATGCAACCGCCTAACTCCAGAGTAACTTCGAAGAAGTCTCTGCAAAACTTGCTTGAAATTGGAGGTGCCATCGGACCCGAATGAGCATTGATATATGGCGCTCTACATTTTAAAGAACACTACGGCACCTAGGGCTACACAATTCAAGTGGGCAATAATAAATTACTTAAAAGTACAGTATTTAATTTATATTCAAAAGAAATTCAAAAGAGATAGAACCTCCACTAGTATACTAAGATACATATACAAAGACACACAATATATGGTACAAACTTGCAATGGACTGTCTTCATAAAAGCTTAAACGAGGATAAACTTCATAAACAATATATTTCATCCGAACAATTTAAATTATTAAATGTAACTTATCTTATATAAATAAACTCTCTTACGTCAAGTCGACTGAATCGGGGAACATATATTAAGTGTTTATTGCAAGTACAAACAAGTACAAGATTAGAATTAAATATAGAATTTAAGCTAACAAAAACAAAATATCCAAAACAAGTCTACGTTTCTACGTTATATTAGGCCTATATTGAAAAAAAAATGTAAACTTTTCAAAAATTCGGCCAAATATAGGTTGGCCGTGACTTTTCAAATGCTACGGCCAGGCAAATTTTTATACGGCCAGATTTGAGGAATCCGGCCGTCAAAAAGGCCAAATCTCAACCCTGCGTATAAGATCCGATCAGGGTTGCCAGATAGTGTAGTCGACATTCTTCAATTCACGGCCAAACACACGCCAACTCACGGCCAAATTCGGCCAAACTTTTTTTCGGGACATTTTTTTATCGGTCAAAATTCGGCCAGATTTTAATCCCATTTGAAGACAACAGTGGGTACATAATATTCATTTAAAATACAAAAATTGCACAAAAATCAGCGGTCATTTGTTATGAAATTGAAGAAATTAAAATGATATACACAGAACAAAGTTAATATTTCACTCTTTTTGTTCTTATAATAAACTTATCACCATAAATTAAATATCCAGTTACATCATGATAATAAATAATGTTCTTTAATTAGTTGCTAGCATGTAGTTTGCCTAATTAAAATCACATTATTAAGATTGATCTAAATTTGATTTTTAAAATGTAGTCTATTAAATAAAGTACATTGTATTCGATCAATTTATAGCAATAGTTTTAAGGGCCTGTTTTCGAATCTTCTTAGGCCTAGGCCTATATCAAATCCATGGCTAGGCCTAATTAGATTGAAATTTACATTTATTAGGTAATACAAACCTATGAAAATTTTAATAAATACTTTTTATCTAAACTTTCTAAATTCGCTTCTGAATGCTATTGTTGCAGTACAACAATAAATCAGAAATCATCTTTTTTCATGATTCTCATAGTTATACAACCTAAGTAGGCCTACCCTCCAGAGTAACTTCGAAGAAGTGCTGCGACACTTGCTTGAAATTGGCGGTGCCATCGAACCCGAATGATCTCGAGCATTTATATGGTGCTGTACATAAAGAACAATGCAGCGTCTATACAATTCAAGTGGGCAATAATAAATTAATTAAAGTATTTAATTTATTTTATTTTATTCTCAACCAAAAGAGATAGAAACCTCCACTAGGTTGAACAATACAAAGAAACACAATATGGTACAAACTTGCATTAAACTGTCTTCATAAAGCTTTAACGAGGATAAACCTCATAAAAATATATATATTTCATCCAAACAGTTTAAATTATTAAAGGTAATTGCTAATCTTAAATAAATTCTCTTACGTCAACTCGCCCAAAGGCGAGTACGACTATGAACGTTCAATGTAAACAAAGGTACACGATTAGAATTTTAAGCTTTTGTACAAAAACAACATGTCCAACACAAGTCTACGTTATATTAGGCCTATATTGAAAAAAAAATGTAAACCCTGGATCCGATCCTAGGTCAGGTAATTCTTTCTCATTCTTATTACACTTACCTACATTTAAAAAATGAGTAGTTGAGCACACGTACTCTTTTTTTCATGAATCGATGAACTCCAAAGGAAACGGGGGGGGGGGGGTTCGGGAGTTCTCCCTGGAAAATTTTGATTCCTAGATGGCGGGAAATGAGCTTTCCCGACTTCTGAGGTGTCTTTTAATGACTTTTAAGTTCTTCAAAATTCAAGATTTTCCCCTCTTGAAAACGGTCAGATAAATTTTTCTCATTCTTATTACAGTAAAATAGGCCTATTATGTGTGTACCGGTATTAATACATACAGAAAAAAAATGAGTAGTTGCATATCGTATACTTTTTTCCATGAATCGATGAGCACCCATCCTCCCCCCCCCCCCCAAAAAAAAGGGGTCGGGATCCTCCCCGGGAAAATGTTGATTCCTAGATGGCGGGACTCGAGCTTTACCGGCTTCTAATTTTCCCATTGTACCAGAAACAATTTCAGCTCACGGGTCCTGAAAAGGAAAGTCTATAATTTTTTTAATATATATTATTTATTTATTTATTGTTAATTTATAAATTTTTTCCCCAAGGGGAGAGGGGTCAGGGCCCTGACCCCCCTCAGATCCGCCAGTGGATGCCAAACATCAAAATATTGTGACATTAAAGATGTACCATCAGTCAAAATGACAGACAATTGCTTGCATTTAAAATAAAAGGTTTAAATTCAAGATAATATATTATTAGTTCCCACAGGAAACCGATTGAAAAAAGGTAGTTTTCACCGATTTACAGACATCTTATATATCTACAAAGTCCTTAAAATGATTTTGGGATCGATGCAAATGAATATTTAATTGCCCGAAAATTGAAAAAGGGATATTTTTTTCTCATTCATATGAATTTGATAACTTACAGTATATATATGAATTTAGCAATTCAAATGTGAAATTGAAAATTTTTATTTTTTTTTTCTACCTCATGACTAATGACACGCTTTAAAAGATAGATATCGCCCTCTATTGAGCTGTGTGGAAAAACATCGATAGTAAAAACACTTCCTTCTGCCTTGTCATTTCGATTCCGATCAGATGGCGGAAGTTCAGACTACGGGAAAGTAATGTCTTACTACCGTCTGCAGACGATTGATGAACAGGAAGATATGAATAATGATTTTCAGGGTTATCTACACAATGACGTTGAGACCACCCGCGTTGAGACGATAACTCGTCGCCGTCCCAGAAGATGCGGGAGAAAATGCCGAGTTTGCTGCCGTTTCTTCTTTTCATTTACCACCGTTGTTATTTTAAGCATAGCTACTTGGATTTTAATTGCTGTTTACAAGGTAAAAAGCCAATAGAAACTATAAAAATAAAACTGATTAAATTTTATGTTCCATTTTCAATTCAATTTAATCACTTTAATGTTAAAATCGTTCACATGAAGCGAATAATCGCATGTTGATAACGGTAGTCACTTCTTAGCGGTCACAACAGCGAGGTTTTATGAATATGTATAATTTTACCACAAACCGTTCGACACGCTCGATCGCTTTATTACTTAATGCATAATTTTTAAGGTAACTAGGCTGCCTCGAAACTTTAAAATGTTGTATCATTTATCGTTCTGTTACATGCGAGACTTCCCCAGAAATTATGAAGATGAATTCCGAGGACGATGGCGATTTTATTCCAACAAAACGTAAATACAGGGCAGACAGTATGGAATAATAATATTATTATCGTAATGGTGAACTCTGAAATTGATGTGGCACACGCAATTTCAGCGTATGAGAAGGAAACAATTTCCAAATGTGTCATTGAACACATTGACAAAGCATATACCAAATAAGGTAGGGACTAATTTATAATATCTTCTTATATATATATATACATATATAT
>NW_022755918.1:163071-170151 GCF_011630105.1 Anneissia japonica
GAATAAAAAGGAAGATATCATAATGACCAGACTCACAACACCCTGCAACCCCTTCTCCACTTCAAAAACTCCTTTGATCTATGCTGCCCGATGGCGTAACCACTGGGGGACAAGGGGAAAATATCTATCTTTGGAAAATCTTCCCACCCCTTTATAAATGCCCTTTTCATCCCCTGAAAGTGCCTAAAAACCTCAAATTTCTCGCGCTTCGCGCGCATTTCTTGTTAACATGGGCCAATTTCCTCTAAGAATTGCACATTTTAGGGAGTTTTGATCAATTCCAACAAATTAGAATTAAAAACACCGGGTGACAAGGGGAAAATATTCATTTTTGGAAAATCTTTCCCCACACCTTGACAAATGCATCCTCTGAATTAAAGTGCCTAAAATTCTCAAATTCTTTGCGCGCATTTCTTGTTACGGTAGGCCAATTTCCTCTATAACTTGCACATTTTAGGGAGTTTTCATCAATTCCGACGAAATTAGAATTAAAAACACAAAAAATTTTTGCGCGCTTCGCGCACATTTTTTAGGGCTTTTAAATGTTTATCATTTTAAGTTATTTAAACACATAACAGTCCCAAACTCAAGAAAGACAAATTTAAGATAGATAGTTTTAACCTAAAAGAAGGCGTCATTGTGTATTGATGGTGAAAGAATATGATTGTAATAAATAAAACCATGAAGAAAATGTTTATATTTAAATTTCCAGAGAGTGGACATTCATCTTTTTTCATGCAATTGCAGAGAGTTTTTGGCTGTTGTTGCTTAGCAACCAGAAGCTGTTTGTTGTGGGCTTTGATTATACTGCCTCACCTCATCCATCATCTACAAAGCCACTGTCTACTCAGATGATGACAAAAAATGCTACATCGGGCTCACTGACACACCGTTCAAAACCCGATACACAAACCACAAATACACTTTTAACACCTCCAAACACAGAAACAGCACCGTACTCTCCAAATACGTATGGAAATTAAAAGATAGCAACACACCCTACAACATTAAATGGTCTATCATCGACAGAGCATCGGCTTACTCCCCAAAAACAAAACGACGCTGTAACCTGCGCATAGCCGAGAAACTTCACATAATATATTCAGACAAACAAACAAAAGAACCGAGCTATTGTCTAAATGCAGGCACAGCAACAAATACCTACTTAAAAACAATTAACTCATTTGCATTTTCACCTGTCTTAGCATTCATATACTCGCACAACCCTTGTATTCTCTCTCTCCTGAAGATTGCATTAGCATGAAACAGTCTGTAGAGTGATAATACCCAGTTCTACAAGTTCTACATTTTCAATACTTTCAATATTTACGCTCTGCATTATCACGTGTATCGAGCACTATACGTTGCTAGTATTGCCAACTACATTTATTCATTTTATATATATATATATATATATATATATATATATATAATGAATATATATATATATAATGAATATATATATATAATGAATATATATATATATATATATATGTTTAAATTACATACTGTATATAATATGTTTAAATTATATATATATAATTTAAACATTATATATATATATTATATATATACAGTATATTTATTTAAACGTAACAGAAGATATATATGCGTGTGTGTGTTTGGAACAACAAACAGTAAATACATCTTGAAAACTGTTGTGGTGTTATAAATAAATACATATACATACAATACAGTATATATGTATATACAATGACAATTGTATGTATAAACTATAAAATTTGACAAGAGGAAACACCAGTGGTTGATGAAACTAAAGATAATTCCTATTTGAATCATTACCTTAAAAAATCTCCAAGCTTACTACCAGGGTTCGACAGGCCACAAATACATGACATATATCATAGTTTATTGATACAGTAGTATAGTAACGGCAGCACTGTGCTCCATTTCTCAGCTATTGTACATTCCCCTCAATTCGCTAAACACTTATGAATAATGCATAAGCCACGGTTGAAAAATGTAGCTTATAAATATGCATAGTGAACCTCACTGTTGTGACCGCTAAGAAGTGACTACCGTTGATAACATCGAAGAAAGCTCGCATTAAGTTTAAATTCATACACTGCTTTTTTTATTATATATATATATATATATATATATATATATATATAAGCAAATAGATAAATAATAACAGTGCTCAAATGAACATGTTGTAAAAATCGTATCAAGCATAGCTTTATTTCAGTTGTATGAAAAAAAGCGTCTCTTGCCTATGTAGGCCTATATTTTTTTTAATGATAAAATATGTTCTGAAATAATTGTTAGTGAACAGGAAGTCAGAAAGATATTCTCAGACATTAAGGTGAACAAGGCCTCTGATCCGCATGTCATAAGCAACTAAATGTTAAACACGATGGTGATAATAGATAATAATAATAATATTAAAAAGTGAAAATTGCGCTAAAGGCAAAAAAATAAGTTGTGATTTGTTGATCACAATTATTATAGTTAAAGCTTACAGTACTAAGCTATATTTAGGCCGAAGTTGTCTTGGATATTAAGTAGATCCCTGATAAAAGATAATGAGAAATTTGTTGGCGCTTCATTTTGACTATATAATGGTGATGTGATGATGATGAATTTTACTATATAAAAGTTTCATTTCCGGCCATCTAGAGGTAATATTTCCTCAAATTTTCGCACCTCAGCCCCAACCATGGTGAGGCTGAGGTGGTTGTGAAATCACGGCTTTGGAGTATGTAAAGTACTTACTCAAAACCAATGTTTATAAGCTTTATTTTCTATGGTACATCACACATATTAATAAGATAAGTGGTGGATTCAAGGGCCCCTCCCCTTAAAAAAAGAAAAATATAGGCCCCCCTATCTAAATTTAAGTCTGATAGTGTAATTTCCGGCCATCTATAGAGGTGCCCTAATCATAAATTTTCTTACCTCAGCCCCAACCATGGTGGGGCTGAGGTGTGTGGTTCCTCAATCTGTAAAAGTCCCTCCCTGGGTCACCTTTCCTGGATCCACCACTGTTGAGTTTATATAATTATTTTTAGGCTTACTAATAATATTTATGAGCGTTTATTGCAATTTTAACTTTATCATCTCAGAACAACCATTACAAATTTCAGAGCGCGCTACTTTCCAGAGGGCTTCTCCCCTGGACAACCCCCCCCCCCCCCTACGTGGGGGAGGGTGTCCCCCTTTCAAAATCCTGGCTACGTGCCTGTACTGGAGTACCGCAGGGATGGTTCCTTTCACCTATGCCTATATTATTTTCGTTATACACAAGTGATTGTAAAAGCAATAATCAAGGTTGTTCAAACATAAAATATGCGGATGATATACTGTTATAACTGGCTATATGAAAAACGATCAGGCTTTTTACTTGAATGAATTAACGAAATTTGTTAAGTGTTTAGTTAAGTGTTTGTTAAGTGTTTATTTGCGACGATAACTATCTTAAAATAAATATTTAAAAAACTAAGGAAATGATAACAGAATTCCGTAAAGAACCCACTGCCCAAATGCCACTCACTATTTATGGCGAGCTTCTGAGCAAGTGGATAAGTACACTTAAGGTACGGTACAATAGACAACAAACTTAATTGGAATAAACAAACTGAAGTTACTCAATGAAAAGCAAACCAATGACTGTATTTTTAAGGAAGCTTAAGCAATTCAAAGTAGATAGAACTATTCTTCATTTATTTTGTCAATCAGTTATTCAAAGTCTTTTATTATTCGACTTAGTATGTTTCTACGGTAATATGTCTAAATTAAATAGAAACAGATTAACAAAAATATTTAGAGCAGATCAACGAATTATAGGACGTGATATTGATCTGAAAACAATGGAAGAATTATATGAAAAGTTTGTAGAGCTTAGACTAAGTGCAATAATGAAAGATACTACGCACCCTCACACAATAATTATACATACGTCAATCGTTCAGGGATTAGGCTCTGTGTACCAAGAGTTCGCTTAGCAGCTAGATACCGCAACTCATTCATATCTGAATCATTTTTTATTATAATAAATATGCAATACGTTAGTACTTACTCTTTTTTAATCAATTTTAATATCTTATCCCTTTTAACATTTATTTTTTTTAAACAATTTTAAGAAGCAGCAAATCTAATTGACTCTTGCTCTGGGTTAAAATTTTGTCATTTTATTTTATTTTTAACTATTTCAATTCTATTTTTGTGGCAAACCGTGGAACTAACGCCTGAGAATCATGTGCTCTCAATCATGTATTTTAAAATTGTTTTTATTTCACCTTGTACTTTCACATTTTTAAAAAAAATTTTTATCTGTTTATATGTCTTATATTGCCATAGAGGAAACACATTTCCATTTTATATATTGGACAATAAAGTTATCTTATCTTATCTTATATGTGTGTGGAGTGGGGGTGGTTAGAGTATATATTCGTAAGCATCTCGTTTTCATTGTTCTTTTGTTTTATTTTGCGTACCAATTGTTAACTCCTTATTTGTTTGTTAAATGATTTCTCCGTATTGGTTACTTAATAACCACCCGTTCGGTATATATCTAATCTTTTTTTATGTATTCTCACTATAACTTGGTAAAGGTCGACGACCGATGTATTGCATCGAAGAGTTTTAACAGGGGCGGGGGCAGCTGATGAAGGGAGTGCTACCATGGAAAATTGGGATGTGGCCACTAGCTGTAGGAAAGAAGTGATTCTTTTACTACTTGATCATTTTTTTTTTTTTTTTTTTTGCTCAGCATATTTTGGGCTTTCTGGTGAGCCGTTTTCATTGTTCTTTTGTTTTATTTTGCATACCAATTAACTCCTTATTTGTTTGTTAATTTATAACTTACTTAATAACTACCCTTTTCGGTATATATCTAATCTTTTTTATGTATTCTCCCTATAACTTGATAATGGTTGACGACCGATGATTCGTATTTTCAATATTAAATGTTGTGGCAAATTACAGACTAACAGTATATTTCTATTTCATTTACGTAATTATTTGCCTATGCAGCACCTGTAATTTTTCTGGTAATATAATATTTATATTTATATAATATTCAATGGGTTTCATTTCATTTCTTTAGGCACGAGGGCCCAAGAATATGCCAATAAGTGAACTTAATCACTGTCCTACGTGGCATATCCATTTAACATCAGGGGACTTAATGGACCAGTACACCGGGGTAACCCCCTACTCTTCTCGAATGCCAAAATGCGTACACTGGGCCTACGGATTAAAGTCCTTATGATCCGAGAAGACTTGTTCCACCACCGGAACCATTGGCGAGTGAGCCGTTCGAACTAACGCCGATATTAGATCTGAAGGTTACGGTGCCCCTGACTTAACCGCTCGGCCAATCTACTCGCCACCTCGTTTGCTGCGTAGTGCCGTGAACATAATGTAAACAAATGGAAAAATAATAATTTGAACAAATGGAAAATATAATTATTATTCATTCATTTGCGTATATTGTGAGTAGTGTTATACATCTATTTTCTTTCTCTGTGGTTATACATACATAAATAAGAAATCAAAGTGTTTGTATCTGCCTCAGAATACAATATTGTTTGTATGTATTGTGAATATATCCATTGAGCTGGACAATGCAAGTAATATATTGTACAGTAAAAAACAGCCATGGAACACTTCAAGGCTAAAGGTTTTAATTGCTTTATCCGGAGTTTATCTGCCGTGCACAACATATCCATATAAAACTATGCATTGCACCATACCTCCATGATTGCACCATTTACAATGTGAAGCATCCTACTCCATTGTCAGAAGTATACGTAACCGTTGCGACAGCGATTTGAGGAGCATCTCTGGGAGCTGCCGAGCTCCGATTGTGGAGCATCCACATCCACTGGATGTCTATTACCGACATTTGTTCAGTAATATTAACATTATTTAAAACGACGCTTTTAAAACAGCGGCACACGCTGTTGCGGTGCGTTCGTAAAAGTCACACAGGCCTACATAATATAAAACCAAGACATTTAATTTAATACAATAAAAAAAGTTACAAAATTGCAAAAATGTTGAGTAGGCCCCTATTTACACAGGTCATGACCTAAACGCCCGTTAAAATGTTTAGTATGGATCTGTTGTAATTTCCAAACATGAAACAATTTCAATGTCGTAAAATAAAACTGAATATAAAATGTTTATGCTTAAAATTTATGTAAACAGAACATTTATGATTATATGGCACGTCTAGATGGCCGGAAATGGCATTCTCAGACTCCAAATTTGAGTGCATTTTCTTTTTTCTCAATTTTGTTTTAATTTTAAAAAATTTACCTTAATGTAGTCCTTCGCCATGAAGTAGAATGCCTCCTCTTTTAATTCTAAAGACGACCTCCACTGAGTTTACAAAGCCCCGAAAATGGCGGGGATCTGAATTGTATCTACTCGTTTGTCCTGCATTCAATTGTTACGGTATTGATTTGTTTTACGCACTGCAACGTTTACATAAAATGTTTATGGTCAATAACGTTCCATTTTAGCCTATTAATATTCTTTATGCTTCATAATGTATGTATCTGTTACTTCTATAACATTACATTTACAATTAATGATATTATTTTTATTTTTAATGCGTTTAGAAAAGACCTATGATCATATATCAACACACACTCTGGTCATCAGGTGACAATGGAGTGAATACATATCGAATACCTTTATTGATCGCTACACCAAAAGGTACATTGGTTGCTGCTGCCGAAGCGAGGAAGACATCTAGTAAGGACGATGGACAGAAATATCTTGTTATTCGGCGTTCTATAGATCAAGGTACAAATACTCATGAGGCCTACTGTATTATAATTAAAAGTTGAATTTCTAATAACTTAATTATTACGTTAAATGAGAATCCTGAAATTGGTCCGGTTTTGTATTGACTGCACTATTTTAAGACTAAAATTCACAAAGAGTGAATAATTTATTTAGTCGAGATATATTAACACCTCCACTGAGTTTTCTCTCGCTGTGCAAATTGCTTGTTCTTGGGCAAGGCACTTTATCTACGGTTGCTTCTCTCCATCCAGGAGTACAAGTGGGTACCTGGTAGGCATGAGCGGATTTAGGGGGGGGGCC
>NW_022755918.1:170210-188049 GCF_011630105.1 Anneissia japonica
ATTATTATTATTATTATTATTATTATTATTATTATTATTATTATCATTATCATTATCATTATCATTATTTTTATCATTATTATTATTATTATTATTATTATTATTATTATTATTATTAAAATGAGCGTTGACACTTCTCCATTTCAATCACTTCTCCATTTCAATCACTTCTTGCTCATAACTGTTCAGGTGTTGTTATTTGTTCTCGATTAATTCTTCAAATGGCCTTCGAGTGCCTTTTTCATTCAACTGCTGTACAACCAGGAATGAGTCAGACATAATATTAATAATACTGCTCCCTTGTACAACATATATGCCTACTATTTTCTCCCTCCGAAGTCTTTCATATATAGGCCTATCGATATAGTAACATTAACAATATAGTCAAGATAATAACATTAAAATGACCTCTGTAGACCCTCTTTACTTATCCATTCTATCACTTTTGCTCATAATTGGAGCATGGAGCCTGTCATAGTATCGATATAGTAACATTAATATAGGCTATAGTCAGGGGCGGATCCAGTTTTCAAACCGGGGCATAGGCGTAGATCCCGGGGGGATGGGGATATATTCCCCCAATATTTGACAAGGGGGATGGTCCATTGTATCATCACCCCAATATTTTGACTATGTATGGGATAAAATGGAGCTTTACACACTTCAAAATACTGTCACAGAAATAATTTGCAATGTCTTATGCGCTTACAAAGATGAAAATTAGCATAATGGATTAATGTTGATAACAAAATGATTTTATCTGGTACCAATCTAAGCTCTTCTTTCCTTACTATAGATGTTAGATGTGCTTGCAAAGCAAGCCACATTTTCACTCTGAAGGGTGTGTACGACATCAGTAATTTTATGTCAATTCCAAGAATTTTCAATCATCCCCCCCCCCCCCCAATGAAAAATACTTTTCTACGGGGGTTAGGTTAGGTTTTGGGGCATAACAGTTTCAGAATAGGTACGTGAGTAGCACATACATTGATTTGCATTGAAATTTTTAAAATTTAGTAGCAAAAAGTGGGGGGGGGGGGCGTTCCCCTTACAGGATCCGCTCCTGATAGTCGAGATGTAAGATTGAAATGAGTATTTAGTAACATTAATATGAGCTCTGAGGCATTCTTCACTTCTCCATTTAATCTCGCTCATAATTATTTTATCTGTTCTCGATTATTTCTTCAAACAGCCTTCCAGTGTCAATATCCATCCAGGGAGCAGTCATATTACCGCTCCCGGGTACATTAATTAATTTTCCGCTCCACCCGGAGCCTGGCTTAAAGGGGAATGACGTGCCCTCGTTGGCATGGCAAGCAAATACATATTGAAATAAATTGAAATATTAAGAAAGCATGTTGTTCATGTCACATCATCAACCGTCATCATCGTCATCAGGCATTACCATCATTATGTGCACTTTAAGGGTGATATTGTCGTTGTTGTAGTAATCTCTGTCTTCCCCATCGTCGTTGTTGTCGCAGCAGCCGTATTCATCGACGAGCGATCGACTGCTTTACACGCGACGAAACTAGTATAATACATACATACCGCCGTGTGTTCTAAGGCCTACTAAAAAACAATCTAATACAGTATATGGATCTATATTGTGTATTTTAAGTTATTAGCTTTATATAGAAAATTAGACTGAGAAAAATATTCTTGTATTAATTGCTATCTTAAAGGTTTTTAATGTTTAACAGTCGGTATATTAACATGATAATAAACTTCGGCCCTATATCAAGGCCTATAGAGCTAGTGATGATGCTATCAGGGTATTTATTCATACAATATGCGAGTTTTAATTTCAGTAATGATATTTTTTATTCAGGATGGACGTGGCAGAGTGAAACGAAATTACTCACGGATGAACGGTATACAGATTGCCTGATTCATTTGGGCGCATTGTTAGTGAACTCTCGCAATGGAAGTATAGGCCTCTTTTACAGTATATGTGAAAACCAACACGATTCCTGTCACATTTTTACTTTAATGTTCAAATCGAGTTTCGATGACGGATACTCTTGGGAAAAAGCAATAAATGTCTCGCACCAGATTGGACCTGGAGTGTTCACCATTGGACCCGGATACGCAATAGAGGTATAATATGACCATGAGGGTTTTCGACTGCTCAGTGAAGTTTACAGCGTCAAAAATAACTGTTCCTTGTTATAATGATGCTGCTTTTAAAGTTTACCATGAGTGTTGAAGATACAGTAGGCCAACCTAAAAAAAGTGAATAGGTCATTTTACGGAATCAAATAAATGATTATCTACTACTAAGAAACAGATCGAAACAAAAATTGTGTTCACACCGATTTATGGACATATTTCTACAAAATATTCTTAAATTGGCGGTCATCAAAGGAAGTTGTAGTAAAATGTCTGTAAATCGGTGAAAACATTTTTTCGATTTCTTGGTGGAAGCTAATTATAATTTATGCGATCTTTTTCAATGAGCTATTCAAACATTTTATTTAAATTTTTGAGGTATTTCCTGTCTTTTGACTGATAGTGTACGGTATCTTTTAAAATCATGGCATTGCTTGCATAGTTTATTTTTGTAATGCATTTCTCTCAGTAAGCCTATACTATACGTTTGTAGATCTGGGGAAATTGATCATAATAAGACACGATATGAACTGGTTAACAAATTGTCATAATTAACGTGAGAGTTAAAATGTAATTTAAGCCTAAAGTGGCACAGTGATTGATGCTTTTTGATGAACACATTGACGAAGACATTAGGTAATTATACCACTGAACTCAATTTAAATCACATCATCATAGCTCCCTCAAGAAATGTAGTGCATCTCCACTTTCTCATCGCAACCCATCAGCTCTCTCCAACACCGATACAATAAGTATATGGCTTACTGAGGCGCTTTTCATTTTAGATTCATTCATTTTCCTCTCTTTTTGTGCGGAAAAAAGAGTTCTATAGTACCGTAATCATAAAAACAATTATGATTCGACTTTACAGCAATCAATTTGATTTTACAGAAAAAATATCCACCTTTTATTGGACGGTTAATTGTCTGCGGCCATGGCAACACACAGTACGGGGAAACATTTTGTCTCTTAAGCGACGACAATGGAGAAACATGGCGCAAGGGTGGTATTATGAGAAGTATACCATATGGAAGCGACAGCAGCTATCGAGATTTCTTTCCAGATGAAAGTCAGGTTGGTAGCTCTGGATTTATGGTCGATTTACTTGTTTGATTTTTGTCCTAATTACGTCCGTCTGTGCATTTGTTCGTCCGTCAATCCATCATTTTGAATCGTTTAATGAAATTGCAGACGTTGTTATTACTTTATATAGGCCTAAATATTTCTCCATGACCTCACGGTTCAATATAAAAAAAAACATTACATGGTGTTGTTTACTTAGTAAACAATGAGGGATGAATAGACAAAGGAAATAAACAGGGGCATGATATCAAGTGCAATTGATAGTAATAAAACATAACAGAAGACGGATTTCACATATTTAAATCAAACAATAAAACCTCAACCGAAACTGGAATATGGCAACGTTCGCAAAATTTAAAAAAAAATCACATAGGCCTATTGCGTTAAAGGCTTTTGTGGTGAATCAGTTTGTCTGTTATAGCCATAGAGTTATAATAAGAATATGGTTATCAAGGGCGGATTTCAGGAGGACTGGGGCCCGGGGATTTGGGAGGCCCGTTCAATAGGCATATAGATCTAAAAATATACCGTAACTTTAAAAATTTCTATTTAAATTTTCCCCTCAGTAACATTACGTTGTAGAGGCCATAATTATATTATATTCATTACAATTCATGAATAGGCCTACGTTTTGCAATGATTGTTCTATTGCCAATACTATAATTTATCAGAGACTCATGAATTATCACCAAAACTACTGTATAAACCAAGCGTGTTTTTAATTTATTTTGTTTCTTTGAAATTCATGTAAGTGTATGTACCTCGAAAAAAAATGCCCATGCTATCTTGAAATGAAGCCCATTGGGCTTGTATTCGAGGTTTTCGGTAAATGCTCGTTACAATGCCGTATCTGTTTTAACAAATTCGGAATGTATATGAGCAGTAACAGCTTCGCCAAAGTAGACCCCACCAAGGCTCTGTCTCCGGGTCCCATCATCACCACCTCGATACGCCGCTGCCCCCAATCTAGTGTTATCGCAATCGGCCCCACTTTTTCCCCCACCCCCACTTTCAGCCCCCAATTTTGGACTAAATATTCATCCGGAGTTGTCCCCCAAGTTTTCCCCCGAAATTTGACGAGTTACAAATTCATCGGAACTTTTAGGAGTGAGTGCATCTTTAAATGCAGTTACTATGAGATTGTATGTTATTCACACCTCCTCTTTCATATATAGGTTGTTGAGCTTCCAGATGGGTCTATATTTGCTATAATACGGAACGAAAGGCATTACAAATGTTTCTGTCGGATAACAGCATTGAGTTTCGACGGAGGCGAAAGCTTCGCAAGTGACAGTATACGATTAGTGAAAAAATTACCAGATTCTGCGGTTAGTGCTGGCTTACTTTGGCATGGTGGCCAGCTTATATACTCAAGTCCTGGTGGAAGAATATTGAGTAGGTTCTCTAATATTATGATTAATGAATATTTCATTATTGTTATTATCCTTATTTAATAATAATAATAAAAATAATAATAATTATGATTATTTATTATTGTTATTATCATTTATTATTATTATTTATTACTCTATTCGTATTAATAATTTATTGATAATAAAGTTGTTATAATTATTTATCATTATCATCTTTATTATCCATAGGGCAGACTCTAACACTGAAAAGAAGTGATGACTATGGAGTCAGCTGGCCAAAATCAACTGTTCTCTGGCCTTTGTTCAGCTCCTATAGTGCTATGACGTCATTTTCTAACAGTACATCTGAATATATATACCTTGTATATGAAAAAGGATATTTATGGGGATATTCATCAATAGAGTTTATGATAATTGATCTATCTATGTTGAATTAAACAAAAGCAAAAACAAGAGAATCTAGCTATTCCTATTCAGGGACAGCCCCTCTTGCCATTTGTGAATTTGTTACCTGTGCAGTTCCGGGGTCTTTTTAATTCCCTCCGCCAGGAGGTTATGTACCGTACTCACCACTGTCTGTCTGTCTGTTATGCAAGATTGCTTAAAAACTAAAGGAATGGATCATCATCATCATCAAATTTAGGCGAATGCTAATATAATTTAAGAAAGACATGGGAAAAGGTAAAAGGACAAAGTCATAAGGCTACGGAAATTCAATTTAAATTTGTTGCCTTGGAACTTACCCTCGAGCATAAAAGAAAATAATGGAGTCGGCCTTATACACGGCCTGTGTATTGTTCGGTTTCCAGGCAGTTATGCTTTCTGTGGAGTGCCTGCTCTTGTTTGTTATAGCGTTTACATAATTATATTAGTTTTTTTCTGTTAAAAGAGGAAGTAAATATATGTCAAGTTGAATAATAAAAATGCGAGGTTCAACGTTAGGGTTTATTGTATGCTTTATCATTAATTATTTTGTATTACTGTATGTAGGACGGTACTCGCAAAAAGGCTGCGAGGTACTGGGGTGGGTCCAGATATTTGTAGGAGGGGGTACAGAAAGAAGGGAACGCCTGTATAAATAATATACGTTTAAATGAATTTGGGAACCGTCTTTTGTCTTGTCATCCTCCCATCTTTCGAGAGACTTAAAGCCAACAATAATATTAGCCTTAAAATTGTATTCACAAATGACCCCACCCCTAAAGAAAACAGCTGCTGTACCTTTTTTCCCAGCTTAAAATTTAAAAGCATTCTAAAATGTTAAGGGTAGTGTGGGTGGGGGAACCATCGCCCCCCCCCCCCCCCCCCCCCCAGGTGTATCATTTAAATAATCATTCTGTGAAGCCCAGTCGAACTCTAATTTAAGACCTTTGCAAACGAAAGTCAAATTACCTGTTAAAAAGAAGAACATGAACCAATAATAATTTTCTTTATAATGTTAAAGCAGGTAAGATAGGCATACTGGTAAGGAATATGGTAAAAATGGATTATACAATATATGCTAAATAATAATAGGCCATGTCGCTTTTATATAGCGCTTCATGCACAATGCTTCTAAGCGTTTCACATTACTACCAATGATGAGATGGCAATTCCTTATTCGTGTCGTATTGACTTGTTTTAGTAATTAACATGGTCAGTTTTTAATATTTTTATTCCATTATTTAGTGAACATAGGCTATAACGTATTTGTATGAGCCGCGATCCCTGAAGTGTTACGTTCCACTTACCTGTACTCTGTTGCTCCTTTCACTGTACTAACGTAATTTGAATAATAAATTCTCACATATGTTGCTTTTGTAGCGTGACAAGTCATCATTCAATATTTTGTAGACTCGTGTTATTTTAAAATATTTTTTTTAACGATCATTTTAATGGGCATAAATAGGCACTCAAAATATGCCAATAATGGTAAGACATTTAAAAGAATGGTGCTATGATATATTTAGCTGTGCACGTGTCTGGACGATCTGACACCTGCGAGAATATTTTACGTAGGCCTAGGCCTAATTTTACGGGGCCAAGGGAGTAACATTCACATATTGAGGGATGTAGTAGACCACCTCAGCGCCACCATGATTGGGGTATAATAACATTTAAGATTACCTCTTATGGTCGGGAATGGCACTCTCAGACAGGGAGGTATAGAGAGACTTAAATTTCAACATTATTTTCCTTTTTTCTCAATTTATTTTATACTTACCCCGCCCCGTGCCAGCAGTTGGCCTAAGTTATTCCATGAGAGGAAATATCTTACGATATTTTCTTCATGGTTTTAATATTCAAAACTCACAGTATTAATTTGTAGGCCTATTTCCAAAGATAATACATATAGCATTATTTGTTGGAAATTCATAACACATGTTTACATATTGATTATATTTCACAATACCCTGCACACGTCGTGTAAAGATAATGTATTTATTGTTATTCCAACATTGCATTATTATGTATTCGTGTTGCTTGATTTTTTTCTTTTTATTTCTGGAGGAATAAGCAACTCAATTCATTTAGTTATGGCACTGATAAGAAATTAAATTTTGATCCCTATTAGCTGTATATATACCTCTACGTTTAGAGTTACCGGTATGGTCTTCTCTGTCCATATATCATTTTTAACCTGGGTGCTTTTCTTCTGGGCCCACTCTCTGTGTGGGCATACAGGCCTTTAATATCTTTAGTGAAAGTATGACTATTTTCCTGATTCATACCGGTAAGATCATTTGCCCTGTAAGGTCATACTCTTAAAAAAATCTACCTATTGGAGGGTCCTGAACGCCTAAATCATATTTTTTTGGTACAAATGGGCACTATTGCTCAGAGATAATCCTATATTCAGGCGGTGAAACTTAAACTTAGAAATACCTGGATGATGATGTTGATGATAATAATAATAATAATAATAATAATAATATTTTAATTTAGTAAAGTAACATGAATATATTGCACTGACCTACGTATTTTTATGACAACAAAGTAGCTACTTGTTGTATAATACATTAGTTAGCAATATTGTGGTACCGAACCAAGACTCAGAAATAACAGGATGGTATCTAAAAAGTACGGAAGCGTATTGCTGCCAACTAAAAAAAATTAAATTTAGATATTATCTCGTTATTACGAGATATTATCTCGTAATAACGAGATAATTATCTCGTAATTTCGAGATATTATCTCGTAATAACGAGATAATTATCTCTATAATTAATATCTATATTTTAATATAGATATCTATAGATCTTTAATATAGATATCTACTATGATATCTATAGATATTAATATCTATAATTATCTCGTAATTATGAGATAATTATCTCGTTATTACGAGATAATATCTCGTACTTACGAGATATTATCTGAATTTTATTTTTTTTTTAGTTGGCAGCAATACGCTTCCGTAAAAAGGTACTATGGATTACTTCAGTAAAATAGTAATACATTTTAAATAATTCGTTATCATAAAAACTAAACCTATAGGGATGTTGGTCAGCGGGGGATAATTTTACTATTACTGCAGTAGGCTAATGGAGAAATTTTGTTTATAAAGCTTCGCTAGGGCCCCGACTTTGTCTTCCCGAACCAGGACCCCTCGGAACCAGAATTTCGCCGCTTTCCACTCTGAACCTTCGCTCACCCAATAGCCCCCCACCCACCTCTCACATTCAATACTCCAACGGCAGGCGCGGATCCAGACCTTCGCATCGTTGTTCGCCAAGGATAAAATTTAAATATGAAATAGTGGTGGTGGTGGTGGTCTGGCGAATTTCAACTCTCCCCTTCTTCCCTTCTTTTAGAAATGCCTTCTGCCTCAACCAAAGATAAATATAGATAAATATATGCAATACGTAGGCCTACATTTTTGCATTGTATAAATACTAATTAAAAAGGGACTGTAATTAAACCGCAGGTACGATGTACTGTGATAACGCACACTGTCGAGTTTTGTATTTTGATTGTATATAGGGTCTGTGATGAAACTATCAAGAATTAATCACAGAGAGAGGATATAGTTTTATAAATGTGCGCGTTAATTCTTATAACATTATAGAAAGGCACATATAATTTTATTATAACATAATGTTATATAAAGATAACACTAAAGCGAAAAACTATTATTTTAACTATCTAATACTTTTTAATTAATTATTATTTAACGGATGTTATAAAAAAAAGGGGGTCTTTATTGGAGTGGGTAGCCTTGTAGAATATAGAGCTTAACACTTACGAACACACTCAAAGCTGAAATTTCATAAAATGTCCACAGTCGGCACCGACCATGCCACTGAGAGCCTTCGAATGAATACGGTATCTTAAGAAGAGCAACGACAACTGGAATGATATGAATTTAAAATAAAACAGCGTCTGGTGGAGTTTTCTTCATTAATTTCCTACCAGATACTCCATTGTGAAGAAAGGCAAACGTAGCCTATAAAGTGTTTTGCCCAAGTAAACAATTACGGGGCATGTCCCAAATATTGGCCTAAAAATGGAGGAATTCCCTGGCAAGAAGACAAATTCACTAGCTGTTCCCTGTGTTCGTCGTGTCATTAGTCTTTCAATCAGAGGTATTTATGTTTCCCAGTCGGGCTTCCAGAACATCAGAACTACTAATGGGTGTAGTAGATAATTGGGCCTGGGTAAATAATGGCCCTCCCCCACATATATTTAAAGGGGGTTTGTTACCCTTACGTTTTGACAGCAATAATTTTTGTACGTCATACGATTCCGGAAAACCGAAATAAAGATGTATAATGACCCAGATTTTAAGAAAAGAGCGTTCTGCAGCAGTTCCGTTAAATAAAAATTATTAACAACTCTTTTACACAATTTTGTAATTATGATGTTAATTACATAAAACAAGTGTTGGAATTTTGTTGGAGCTTTGTTTTGACTGCGGTGGTGATGTGATGATGGTGAACTTTTGATATAAGAGTGTCATTTTCTGCCATCTATAGGTAACTATTTCTTCAAATGTTCACACCTCAACCCCAACAATGGTGGGGCAATGGCCTACCCCGGGGCCTACATTCACGACAGTGTCACCTAAAAAGATATGCGCCCTTGAAACCACTGAACTGAGGCCCTTCGTCCCTACAGCCCAACAGGGGGCCTCTGGTGATGGCCCTACATGTGAGCTCAATTTCCTCCCATTATTTCCACGACTTAGACCGTACGGCCGTCCGTCACTACAATTTCTTCCCCATTGTCATTATTCAATTTCCATATCAAAGTAGGAAAATGAATGAATTTGGAGTTTATTAATTCATTAATAGACGTCTTTAGGGTGAATTATCGATTTGGCAGTTTCTGTTAATTCAGGAATGATGAACACGATACCCAATTTGCCTTAAAGCCAGGCTTCGGAGGAAAATTTGTTTTAATACTGATTTTACGATACGATACGATACTCCTTTATTGTCATTTAAACAACATGGTACAAATGAAATTAGTGTTGATTGATCCGATAGGCAAAAACAGAAGCATGTGAAATTTCTGAATAAAAAAAGGAATAAATAAATAGATATCAAACACATAACAGCATTTCAAATGTGACTTATCTTCTAAAATGTTTATTCAAAACATGAATGGAATTATGGACAAAAGATTGTCTCACAGCGTTTTGTGTTTTGATTTATAGTGATTAGTCTACCAGTTTGACTTTGCTTAAAGTACTTACCGTATTTAATAGATGATCGGGATTCTGGTGGATCTTTTTAAACCGTGCTAGGGATGTCCATTTCATGTAGCTTATCCAGAGTTTCAGGATATGCCCAATAATTTTACTGGCCCACTTTTATTTGAGCTAACTGTTTATTTTTTTCTGCTTGTGTAAGATTTGAGAATTGAAATTGAGTTGAGACAATTGAATCAAACAGCAGAACACTAATTACGCATTCAAAGAAAAGATTTAAAATTTCTCAGCTTATGTTAAACGTTTTTAATTTTCTCAGGAAAAACACATCCTTTGAATTGCTCTTTTAGTTATTAATGAAGTGTTTGCTTCCCAGTTTAGTGTTTTGTCAATGACTACGCCAAGGTACTTCAGTTCGTCCACAATTTCAATGTTTTGATCGTTTATGGTGACAGTATTTCGTATTCTTTTTTAGTGCATCACAAATCAAAGATGATCTCCTTTGTTTTATTTGTATTTAAAGTGAGATTATTATTTCTACACCATGTAACAAATTCGTCTGTACTTTTGCTCACTATTATCCTTAATGGATCCAATGACGACACTGTCATCAGCATACTTGATCATGGAGGAAATTACATCAAAATTAACCTCATTATTATAGATACTGAACAATACCGGTTCCCCTGTGTTATGTTTCCTCAGACGCCATGTTCCCAATAACTAAATTTTGAGGATGATCTCATAAAAAATCACCTATCCAAAGGATCAAACTAAAGTTTACATCGAGGGCATTTAGCTTATCTATAGTTTAAGGAGATTCGTCTGTCTGCAGTTCTTCCTATCCAAAATAAAATGTTTGTGCCCAAAGTCCAAATTAATTTGCACTTCAAAAAACTTTACTCGGTTCCTACTAAAGCAAACACGGATATCAATTGAGTAGGCCTATATGCATGGGTGTCGATCGGTGCCTCTCCACTCAAAGTAGGGGACATCATATCAATTGTTCACTCCTCCCTCCCACTTTTCAAAGCGAGTGGAAAGAATACCAAAAATTACGAATGACTGTCATGAATTTTGTCTGTTCACTTGTGCTATGTTCCAAGTGCGGTGCGTATTTCCAGACCAAAACCGAGTAAAAACGCAATTATATGTACGGGTCATGATAATATACAAAAGGAATAAATCGTTTATTGTAGAAATT
Organism: Anneissia japonica; assembly: GCF_011630105.1. Taxonomy (NCBI): domain Eukaryota; kingdom Metazoa; phylum Echinodermata; class Crinoidea; order Comatulida; family Comatulidae; genus Anneissia; species Anneissia japonica. The sequence continues at coordinate 181,615 of NW_022755918.1, forward strand.
GTGCACCTTAGAGTTTGTAAAAATATTGGCTTAATTGGTTACACGTTTCCAATTTTAAAAATGTACAGTACATTGTTTTCATAATAAATTTAGCCTCTGATAACCGTTGCACCCATAAAATCAATGTAGTGGTTACTGAGATAGTTACGAAATGTACAAAAAATTGCGTTTTTACTCGGTATTGGTCCGGAAATACGCAACGCACTTTGGAAAGTGAACAAACAAAATTCATGACAGTCATGCGCAATTGTTATTCTTTCCATTCGCTTTGAAAAATGTGGTTTTAATTATAGAAGATTGGTCAAAAGTGGGAGGGGGAACAATTGATATGATGTCCCCTCCCTTACTTTGAAAAGTGGGCGGACGTTTCCCTGTCCCCCTCCGATCGACGCCCATGATTATTATTATTATTATTATTATTATTATTATTATTATTATTATTATTATTATTATTATTATTATTATTATTATTATTAAAATTATTTTTATTATTATTATTATCATCATCATCATCCGTTACAATTAGTCTTAGCCCTATCTTAAGAAATCCATAGAACAAGTTTTTGTGTTGTGATTTTCCCAGCTTCTCGAATTTATATTACTTATATTACTTATTTAAAACTACTTTTTACAGCAGTAATTAGCAACAACCATGTAGGTGCTTGATTGTGACAATTAGGCACAAGTGTAGAACTCAGTAGAACAGCATATTCTTCTTCTTATTATTATTATTATTATTATTATTATTATTATTATTATTATTATTATTATTATTATTATTATTATTATTATTATTATTATTATTGTTATTATTATTATTATTATTATTATTATTTTTATTATTATTAATTTCATTCTCCTATTTATATTATATGTACACTGTATTTTGTCTGCAATGGAAGAAAATAAATGTCTTATTGAACTGAATATATTTTACTAAACTTGTATAGTTGTAAACGAATCTTTGTAAACCAATCAACACATGACATAAAACATTCACATATCAACATTATTGTGTTTAATCTTTCCTCGTCGGTGCTTGCATAAAACGTGATTTGGATCTAACATGTGTATGATGATATTGATAAACAATCGAAATTCTCTGTACAATATTATGCTAAACATTTACAGAGTGGACTTCCTTATGTTGTGGTTATATTAGACTGTAATGTTATTATTAAAGAAGTCCATTCAACAAACAACATAAAACATATACATATCAAAGTTATTAGGTTAAAGTTCTCATGTCGGTGCATGCATAAAACGTAATTTCCTAAAATTTGGATATCTGAGATTGACAGACAGACAAAATATAAAAAATACTAATTTAACGAGTGGAAATATATATGTATATTAGGATACGCAACGTTTAGAAGGTTAGAAGTTTAAAGGAGAGGACTTCCTCGTGTTGTAGTCATATTGGACTGTAATATCATTAACACATATCAAAATTATTAAGTATTAAGTATTAAGTTAAACTTTCTATTTCGGTGCATGAATATAACGTAATTTTGGTATATATGAGATTTACATAACATTTGAGAATGTACTGAATATAAAATCTTAAAAATTTTACATTTTATCAGCAATCTATCAGAAATACGGGGATAGGTTATACTGCAAAGCTTTCTGAACCCCTGCAATACTAAAACTGGGATCCAACAGGCAGTGAATACCGTATTCCATTTGATTTAGTGTAGATGTTTTTTACACATTTTTTAAATTTTGTTTTTATTCTTTTTATTTTGTATGATTCATATGTTTTATTTTCCACAGAAAGATAAATGAATGCTTGAACTGATATTTTATGGGTTTCATACTTTCTGTACAAAACAGATATCATAAATCATCTATTGTCCGACTGTGTGCATTGAACATTTGACGACGACGATAATGTCTCCAAATTCTCAACCGTAACTTAGGCTACGGGCCTCCCTTGACACTTCACACATCAAAGGGCCTGTTAATTAATCTTGCACGGCTTCCTCCTCATCATCATCATCTTCTTCATCATCAAAATTATTAATTGTCCATAGCAAAGTAGGGAAAAACTATGAATTCGGAGTGTATTCGCAGGGCCGTCGGAAGCGCACCGGCCGCATCGGCTATGGCCGGACCACTTTTTTTCAATTCCATTACTTTCTGAAATAAATATATAATGATAATTATGAATTATATGAATGTACGCATCGCATTGACTTTTTCAGTCATGGTACAATGGACCTGAGATAGAGGGTACAGTATCCAGCCCACTTCCACTAACTTTCAATCTTGTATCTGTTCCTGCATGGTGTTGGAATAGGGGTAGTTGCTTTGCAGCACATTTTCAAAATTTAGAGGTATGAATTTAAACACCAACTTTACCCCTTGAGGGGGCGGAGGGATTGCCAGATGAGATTTGGGCATCCACAATTTATACTTTTAGACCACAATATTAGGGAATGGCAACCGCAACTTTATTGGATTTAAAGATTACCGTACTCGCGCGAATAAGCGCCCCGTTTGAATAATCCAATCAATCCTGGGACTGTGGATGTTGGCATGATTTGAGGTGTGGAGTGGAATCACATTCCCCTTTAGTCAATATCAAAATGAGGATATTAATCTTGGACAGATGAGAGCTCCCTGGACAGACAGTACATTTCCAACTTTAATATATATATTTTGTCTATAGCCTAGTCCTACTCTTTTTCCGACAATTTACACCTTTAACACATTCTCATTTGAGTTTTCAAGAAAACCTGCAATGATCATGCCGTCCTGCTAATCTCAATCGGCCGGTGGTCAACAAGCTAACTACCACTACTAATTTTATCTGCTATTCTGCTGTTATGTAATATTGTACTCATAACATTCTTGTCATGACAAGCCATGCTCTCTGGACGATTATCTTTTCCGCCGCACCACCATTCGTAATTTGCGGTTTCCTGATGTCCTTATATAATCGTTTTCCATTCAAAATGTGCCTCTTGGATTTAATAAGTTCTCATAAGAACCCCTCGATTTTCATCTATTTCCATAAGTGCCCCCTCAATTTCCACTCTGTTTTCATAAGCGCCCCGTTCGAATAAGTGACCCGTTTGAATAAGCGCCCCTCAAAAAGTGCAAAAATATTTTAAGCGCCCGGCGCTTATTCGCGCATGTACGGTAGTTTAGTCTCACGACCTTCTCGTGGCGTCGGACGAAAGATGGTGGAGGATGTCCAGGTTTGTAAAGGGGTGTGGTGCTCAACAAAATTAGCCATTACAGTGCGATGAAAAGCAACGGTAAATAGATTAAATCCAAACATTTTTATTGATATATACGACAGACTTTGTGTGGTTTGCTCGGAGGGACACAAAGAATCATAGAAGACGGAGACGGCTCTAGGATATATTTTCTGGGGGGGGGGGGGCTAAGTTGTCCGACAGGGGGGACTTGAGCTCGTAGGCTCGAGCTGGGGCTGAGAGAGGGTTCCCCTTCCAAATGAGATTTTCTTTAAGAATAGGAACCTCTGGATGGCCGGAAATGGCACTCTCAGACTGCTTTCTGAAAGTATTATGCTTACTTTGCCTATTATAAGACTAAAAATAGCATAGCGACCTAAATTAGACTCTACCAAATCAAAACTGCTAATTTTTCCACGGGCTTTATCCCTGCTGCACCCTGACCGGGGGATTTTTTCGGTTTGATTCCAGATTGAATTCACTTCACTTTAGTCTGCATTAGTTTCTTCATCACTCTCAAACATGCTAACACACATCAACATCATTACCGTTCATCATCATCGCCATCGACATCATCATCGTAATCATTATTGTCATCGTAGTCATTATCACCTTCATCATAACCGTCATTGTTATCATCATCCCCTCATCATAATTATGATCATCATTAATTCACATTTTTCTGGGCATCAAGGTAAACATGGTTTAAAGATGCATTGTCTCTTCAAAATGACAAAAAAAACATAAACACAATTTTTAAATTAACTTGTTCATTTTTGCATTAGCACTATATATTTTTAACTTGAGCAAAGAAATTATTGAATTTCAAAAATGTGTACCCTGATTATTAAACTGGATAATTATAATAAAAGTAATAAAACACTTCCATTGACTGGAAGTGTTTCTATAATTTTTCTTTGTAAAATGACGGGTAAACTTTTTTTAAATACACTAATGTTTATGTTCAAGTTGATAATTTTTATGTTACTTAGAGATGGGCAAGTTAATTTTAAAAATTATTCAGCGGCATTGTGCCCCCCTCCACTCACTAACTGGATCACCCTAATGTTAGTACTCTGTTATTTATTTATTACCAGGGTAGATCTCTCCATGGGTATACGTGCATGGTCTGTCTGCATGAATATACCGAAGGTTGACTAAAATTAATGTGTAATCGGTATAAGGCGTACCAGAAGTAAACACAGCACTTAACTTATTATTTTTTTTACAATTCTAGTGATAGTATATAACTTCTAGAGCGTGATCAATAATTATTAATGTTCCAGGCTGAACTTTGCAAGAAAATTTAATTAAAATTGTACGAGTAGTACGTTCATAACATGTAGGCTGCAGGTCCATTTGTGTGGCAAATATTATCCTGTGTTTTATATATTGCATATTGTGTATATTTCATAGCTGAATACCCTCCACATCGTGTAAATACAATTACAGTATGTATAGTCATATTTGGTTTATGCATTATATATGTATTCATGTTTCTTGCTCTTCTGGAGGAATAAGCAACTCAATTTATCTACTTATGGCAATGATAAGAAATTAAATTTTTAACAATATTATTTTCTACAGCTTTACCAGCTGTTATTTCATGGCATCCAGAGGTGCCATATTTCCAACATAGACTCTCATCCATGCTAACTTTATATATTGTGGCTGCCCGTTGAGGGGAAGAGAAAGCGGCTCTAGGCTGCCAGCATCTATTTCCGGACATTCATAGGCGCCACAAATTGTTACTAACCATGGTGGGGCTAGAGTTGATATGATAATTATGCTCTCAGACCTTAACTAACTTCAAAATCCTGTAGCTGTGGATAGAGATATCGGGTCTCCACTCTTCATTTACAACCGAATTTGTCAAGTGCTCATACTCCCCCACCCCCGCACCCCCTCACTATAATGGCCGGACCACTTGCAAAATCTTCCGACGGCTATGACGTCTCATAATGCACGAAGTGTATTTCAAAGCATCTAGAAAACAAAAACTTTTCGAAGGAGAAGCCGAAGACTCCCGCCACCCAATAAAATTAGTCTTCCAGCGACAAAACCAGCTAGCTCTCCTCATGACCCCAATAGCAATGGTAAATTCTGGATCCGCGCTTGGCATGTATTTAAGAGAAGTGCTTACAAAAGGTATATTTACAGTATATTTATATAGAAAATAATGTTGCATACTATAACTATCAGGAATAAATATACAGATAAATGCATGTTTTTTTTGTCTTGGCTTGGTACGGTAATTTAGTGAAGAAATGAATATATGTCCTAGGCTAGTGTATGGAACCTTTAGTCTGATTTTCTGCAAAAGCTCACTACTATATGTGTAGTAAATGACCTACTAGTACACTAACTTTCAACTGAAGAAAAAATGCATCCTAGTTTCTTAATCAGTCATAAATTTTACACTAAAGAGAAGAATATAATGTAAACTATCATTAACGGTTCCTGAGTTATGTCAAAGAGAGGGTAGGTTGAGTCTAAACATGGAGGTATAAATACCTCCATGGTCTAAACATACAGGTTGAATTTAGCCCGGTTTACTATTCAAAACTTGTGGTCTGTCAAAAAGTTGTTAGATTGAAACTGACCAACCGTACCGGTGGCTATACGGCCCTGACAAAATAACATGCCTATCCAAAACAAGTCTATGTTTTATTAGGCCTATTGAAAAAAAAAAATGTAAACTTTTCACAAAATTCGGCCAAATATAGTTTGGCCGTGACTTTTCAAACGTTGGCGGCCAGGCAATTTTTTATACGGCCAGATTTGAGGAATCTGGCCGTCAAAAAGGCCAACCCTGGTTCCTATAATAAGCAACCCCAAACCCAACATAACGGTATTTCACATTATAATTATAGCATTAATCATCTATAACTGCTAACTTCCTACCCTATCGTGTTGTTTTGTTTTGGTGACAACATGGCCGGTGTAAGTCACGTGATTGTAACCGAGTTGGCCAAACTCTCTCTATCTACGGCTCTGGTTGAGTTCTGGTTCAGGGTTGCCAGATAATCGACAGGCTTCACGGCCAAACACACGCCATCTCACGGCCAAATTCGGCCAAACTTTTTTTCGATATCGGCCAAAATTCGGCCAGGTTTTAATCCGATTAGAAGACAACAGTGGGTACATTCATTTGAAATACTACAAAATTATACGAAAATCAGCGCTCCTTCGTTTGAAATTGAAGAAATTCAAATGATATACACAGAAC
>NW_022755918.1:188119-190717 GCF_011630105.1 Anneissia japonica
TTTAATTAGAATGAATTAAGTTACATAGTTAGGTAACACAAACTGGCGTTAAAACAAACCCATGAAAACTTTAATAAATACTTTTTATCTAAACTTTCGAAATTCGCCTCTGAATTCAAAAGAGATAGAACCTCCACTAGTAAGATGGAACATATACAAAGACACACAATATGGTGCAAACTTGCAATGAACTGTCTTCATAAAGCTTAAACGAGGATAAACCTTATAAACAATATACGGTATTTCATCCGAACAATTTAATTTATTAAATGTAACTGTTATCTTTTAAATAAACTCTCTTACGTCAAATCGGCTGAATCGGGGAACATAGATTAAGTTTTTAGTGCAAGTACAAACAAAGGTACAAGATTAGAATCAAATATAGAATTTAAGCTAACAAAAACAAAATATCCAAAACAAGTCTACGTTATATTAGACCTATATTGAAAAAAAATGTAAACTTTTCAAAAATTCGGCCAAATTCGGCCAAATATAGTTTGGCCGTGACTTTCCAAATGCTACGGCCAGGCAAATTTTTATACGGCCAGATTTGAGGAATCTGGCCGTCAAAAAGGCCAAATGGCAACCCTGTTCTGGTTGAGTTGAGTTGATGAGTTCGTGCTGCAGCGCCACCAGCGAATGCCAAGAGTGAAGTGAAAAATGATGGCCGCTGGATCTTAATCTACTTTCCTCGCACTGAATTAGGCCTAGGGGTAAAGTGATCGATTTAAAAGGGGAACTTAGGCCTAGACCTGTACACAAAAATTGGAATTGGGTTTGATTGAAGTTTTTCCTTGATCTATTTAAATCTGTTAGTAGGATGAGACGAAGACAATCCTAATGAAATGAATAGCAGAAGTGACAGTTGCCACTCATGACTCGACATTGGAGGCCTAGGCCTAGTAGAGGGCCAGGCCTACCTACCTAGGGTAGGGGCCTAGGTAGGCCTAGCTAGGGAGGGGGCCTAGGCTAGCCTCAGAGTTTAGGGCCTAGGCCTGGATACCTAGGAATTGGTAGGCCTAGGCCTGCTGCTACTACAATCTAGCCTACTAGGGCTAGTACTACTACTATGCCGAGGCTACTGTTTATTGCGACCAATAATGACAATGCCTGGAATTACTAGGCTAGGGCCTACAGACGATTGTGCCCATTAATGACGATCAGGCCCAAGACGTTCGGGCCCATTTTTTCAGGACGATCGTTCTGAAAATAGGGCTGATAGTCTTGGTCAACTTGTGCCCAATCAACTTGGGGCCCGATCGTCGGACTAACAGGCAAATTTATTTCAGCCCATGGCGGACGTTTGTATTTGTTGATGTTTGATATACCGAAAAAAAATTAATTAAATACAGTAAAATAAATATATGATCATTTTTATTATGAATTCCTGTAAAGAACACTTTTCTGTGATCCCAAACTGTCTTTTATCTTTATTATTCTAAGAGTAAGCTACTAAAGACCATGTTATCCCTGGTCCCAAAAGTGGTCTTTAATTGGAGGGAGACTGTACTAATGCACACCATTTGGCTCACAGCAAGTACTAAGTACTATAGTAAATCAGCAATGTAAATTAATGTTTAGTTTACATGAACTGAAAGTGCAGTAAAATCTCTCAATATGTACCCCTATGTCCAGTATTGTTTGTAATTGAGAGTTTTTTGAAAATCAAAAAGTTGTTATGTACTAGGGCTAAACTTTGCCGCAGGAGTCGAGAGAAAGTCCCAAGGAATACATTTTTAGTCACTATTAAAACTTGATTACATTGAATTGATACCTTAGTTTAGTTTGCATGAACTGAAAGTTTGTACCCCTATGTCCTAATTAATAGTGTTTGACGGTAATTGAGAAAGTTGTTTTTAATTCAAAAAGTCGTTATGTGTTAGTAGGGCTAAACTTTACCACAGGAGCCAAGGGAGAGACCCAAGAAACATATTTTTAGTCATGATTTAAAAATTGATTACATTATTTTAGTATTATTTATTTATTTTATTTTTTAATTTGTTTAAATTTATTAATTTTTTAATTTTTTTGATTGTCAAACCTGTTTATTTTGTTCAAAAATTTAATTTAATGATGCCATTTCTGCAAATCAAGTTCATAAAATCATAAAATAGCGAGTTTGTAATTGAGAGAGTTAGTAGGTTGTGACCATCACTCCTTTGTTTTCCCATATATAGAAGTGTATTTTTTAAATATTTTTATTGATTAATTCCATAGTTTAACATGGATACATGCAATGAACCACCAGTCTCAGATTCTAATTCAACAACCAACACAAACATCTCAGAACGCTCCGAATTTGGGGTCCAGTTGAAAATCTTAAGGATTAATGATCAGATCAGGGAATTGCAAACAATTATACGTGACAAGTAAGTACATACCTCATACCATTTTCACTTTTTTTCTAAAGTGCAAAAAAAGCAAACATTTTTTTGTTCAACCATGTTCTAATCATGATATATAAAGCAATTAATCTTAAAACTTTGCATCTTCTTTTCTCTTTCTTAACAGACAGACCAGTAGAGGGGACTTTGTATTTTATGCAGACAGACTGGTAGGTGGATTAAGATATTTTTTTAATTTACAATTATTTTTTTT